>NW_027369963.1:0-39169 GCF_046119375.1 Phyllobates terribilis
ATGTTTTTCAATGGCAAAAATCAATGAATATTGTAAATGCACAAACAGTAATATCTCCACATTGCACGGTGCAATTCTGAAATTTTTTGCTTTTTCCTGCTAATCCTAGCATGATAAAGAAGATTCAAAGAGAGTGAGATGCCAGCTCCTTTCATTCAGTCAGTAGCTTCAAACATTTCTGGACGTTTTTCAATGGCAAAAATCAATGAATATTGTAAATGCACAAACAGTAATATCTCCACATTGCACGGTGCAATTCTGAAATTTTTAGCTTTTTCCTGTTAATCCTAGCATGATAAAGAAGATTCAAAGAGAGTGAGATGCCAGCTCCTTTCATTCAGTCAGTAGCTTCAAACATTTCTGGTATATGAAAAACATGTTTTTCAATGGCAAAAATCAATGAATATTGTAAATGCACAAACAGTAATATCTCCACATTGCACGGTGCAATTCTGAAATTTTTTGCTTTTTCCTGCTAATCCTAGCATGATAAAGAAGATTCAAAGAGAGTGAGATGCCAGCTCCTTTCATTCAGTCAGTAGCTTCAAACATTTCTGGTATATGAAAAACATGTTTTTCAATGGCAAAAATCAATGAATATTGTAAATGCACAAACAGTAATATCTCCACATTGCAAGGTGCAATTCTGAAATTTTTAGCTTTTTCCTGTTAATCCTAGCATGATAAAGAAGATTCAAAGAGAGTGAGATGCCAGCTCCTTTCATTCAGTCAGTAGCTTCAAACATTTCTGGTATATGAAAAACATGTTTTTCAATGGCAAAAATCAATGAATATTGTAAATGCACAAACAGTAATATCTCCACATTGCACGGTGCAATTCTGAAATTTTTAGCTTTTTCCTGTTAATCCTAGCATGATAAAGAAGATTCAAAGAGAGTGAGATGCCAGCTCCTTTCATTCAGTCAGTAGCTTCAAACATTTCTGGACGTTTTTCAATGGCAAAAATCAATGAATATTGTAAATGCACAAACAGTAATATCTCCACATTGCACGGTGCAATTCTGAAATTTTTTGCTTTTTCCTGTTAATCCTAGCATGATAAAGAAGATTCAAAGAGAGTGAGATGCCAGCTCCTTTCATTCAGTCAGTAGCTTCAAACATTTCTGGTATATGAAAAACATGTTTTTCAATGGCAAAAATCAATGAATATTGTAAATGCACAAACAGTAATATCTCCACATTGCACGGTGCAATTCTGAAATTTTTAGCTTTTTCCTGCTAATCCTAGCATGATAAAGAAGATTCAAAGAGAGTGAGATGCCATCTCCTTTCATTCAGTCAGTAGCTTCAAACATTTCTGGTATATGAAAAACATGTTTTTCAATGGCAAAAATCAATGAATATTGTAAATGCACAAACAGTAATATCTCCACATTGCAAGGTGCAATTCTGAAATTTTTTGCTTTTTCCTGTTAATCCTAGCATGATAAAGAAGATTCAAAGAGAGTGAGATGCCAGCTCCTTTCATTCAGTCAGTAGCTTCAAACATTTCTGGACGTTTTTCAATGGCAAAAGTCAATGAATATTGTAAATGCACAAACAGTAATATCTCCACATTGCACGGTGCAATTCTGAAATTTTTAGCTTTTTCCTGTTAATCCTAGCATGATAAAGAAGATTCAAAGAGAGTGAGATGCCAGCTCCTTTCATTCAGTCAGTAGCTTCAAACATTTCTGGTATATGAAAAACATGTTTTTCAATGGCAAAAATCAATGAATATTGTAAATGCACAAACAGTAATATCTCCACATTGCAAGGTGCAATTCTGAAATTTTTTGCTTTTTCCTGTTAATCCTAGCATGATAAAGAAGATTCAAAGAGAGTGAGATGCCAGCTCCTTTCATTCAGTCAGTAGCTTCAAACATTTCTGGACGTTTTTCAATGGCAAAAATCAATGAATATTGTAAATGCACAAACAGTAATATCTCCACATTGCACGGTGCAATTCTGAAATTTTTAGCTTTTTCCTGTTAATCCTAGCATGATAAAGAAGATTCAAAGAGAGTGAGATGCCAGCTCCTTTCATTCAGTCAGTAGCTTCAAACATTTCTGGTATATGAAAAACATGTTTTTCAATGGCAAAAATCAATGAATATTGTAAATGCACAAACAGTAATATCTCCACATTGCAAGGTGCAATTCTGAAATTTTTTGCTTTTTCCTGTTAATCCTAGCATGATAAAGAAGATTCAAAGAGAGTGAGATGCCAGCTCCTTTCATTCAGTCAGTAGCTTCAAACATTTCTGGTATATGAAAAACATGTTTTTCAATGGCAAAAATCAATGAATATTGTAAATGCACAAACAGTAATATCTCCACATTGCACGGTGCAATTCTGAAATTTTTTGCTTTTTCCTGCTAATCCTAGCATGATAAAGAAGATTCAAAGAGAGTGAGATGCCAGCTCCTTTCATTCAGTCAGTAGCTTCAAACATTTCTGGTATATGAAAAACATGTTTTTCAATGGCAAAAATCAATGAATATTGTAAATGCACAAACAGTAATATCTCCACATTGCACGGTGCAATTCTGAAATTTTTAGCTTTTTCCTGCTAATCCTAGCATGATAAAGAAGATTCAAAGAGAGTGAGATGCCAGCTCCTTTCATTCAGTCAGTAGCTTCAAACATTTCTGGTATATGAAAAACATGTTTTTCAATGGCAAAAATCAATGAATATTGTAAATGCACAAACAGTAATATCTCCACATTGCACGGTGCAATTCTGAAATTTTTAGCTTTTTCCTGTTAATCCTAGCATGATAAAGAAGATTCAAAGAGAGTGAGATGCCAGCTCCTTTCATTCAGTCAGTAGCTTCAAACATTTCTGGACGTTTTTCAATGGCAAAAATCAATGAATATTGTAAATGCACAAACAGTAATATCTCCACATTGCACGGTGCAATTCTGAAATTTTTTGCTTTTTCCTGTTAATCCTAGCATGATAAAGAAGATTCAAAGAGAGTGAGATGCCAGCTCCTTTCATTCAGTCAGTAGCTTCAAACATTTCTGGTATATGAAAAACATGTTTTTCAATGGCAAAAATCAATGAATATTGTAAATGCACAAACAGTAATATCTCCACATTGCACGGTGCAATTCTGAAATTTTTAGCTTTTTCCTGTTAATCCTAGCATGATAAAGAAGATTCAAAGAGAGTGAGATGCCAGCTCCTTTCATTCAGTCAGTAGCTTCAAACATTTCTGGACGTTTTTCAATGGCAAAAATCAATGAATATTGTAAATGCACAAACAGTAATATCTCCACATTGCAAGGTGCAATTCTGAAATTTTTAGCTTTTTCCTGTTAATCCTAGCATGATAAAGAAGATTCAAAGAGAGTGAGATGCCAGCTCCTTTCATTCAGTCAGTAGCTTCAAACATTTCTGGTATATGAAAAACATGTTTTTCAATGGCAAAAATCAATGAATATTGTAAATGCACAAACAGTAATATCTCCACATTGCACGGTGCAATTCTGAAATTTTTAGCTTTTTCCTGTTAATCCTAGCATGATAAAGAAGATTCAAAGAGAGTGAGATGCCAGCTCCTTTCATTCAGTCAGTAGCTTCAAACATTTCTGGACGTTTTTCAATGGCAAAAATCAATGAATATTGTAAATGCACAAACAGTAATATCTCCACATTGCACGGTGCAATTCTGAAATTTTTTGCTTTTTCCTGCTAATCCTAGCATGATAAAGAAGATTCAAAGAGAGTGAGATGCCAGCTCCTTTCATTCAGTCAGTAGCTTCAAACATTTCTGGTATATGAAAAACATGTTTTTCAATGGCAAAAATCAATGAATATTGTAAATGCACAAACAGTAATATCTCCACATTGCACGGTGCAATTCTGAAATTTTTAGCTTTTTCCTGTTAATCCTAGCATGATAAAGAAGATTCAAAGAGAGTGAGATGCCAGCTCCTTTCATTCAGTCAGTAGCTTCAAACATTTCTGGTATATGAAAAACATGTTTTTCAATGGCAAAAATCAATGAATATTGTAAATGCACAAACAGTAATATCTCCACATTGCACGGTGCAATTCTGAAATTTTTTGCTTTTTCCTGCTAATCCTAGCATGATAAAGAAGATTCAAAGAGAGTGAGATGCCAGCTCCTTTCATTCAGTCAGTAGCTTCAAACATTTCTGGTATATGAAAAACATGTTTTTCAATGGCAAAAATCAATGAATATTGTAAATGCACAAACAGTAATATCTCCACATTGCACGGTGCAATTCTGAAATTTTTAGCTTTTTCCTGTTAATCCTAGCATGATAAAGAAGATTCAAAGAGAGTGAGATGCCAGCTCCTTTCATTCAGTCAGTAGCTTCAAACATTTCTGGTATATGAAAAACATGTTTTTCAATGGCAAAAATCAATGAATATTGTAAATGCACAAACAGTAATATCTCCACATTGCACGGTGCAATTCTGAAATTTTTATCTTTTTCCTGTTAATCCTAGCATGATAAAGAAGATTCAAAGAGAGTGAGATGCCAGCTCCTTTCATTCAGTCAGTAGCTTCAAACATTTCTGGACGTTTTTCAATGGCAAAAATCAATGAATATTGTAAATGCACAAACAGTAATATCTCCACATTGCAAGGTGCAATTCTGAAATTTTTAGCTTTTTCCTGTTAATCCTAGCATGATAAAGAAGATTCAAAGAGAGTGAGATGCCAGCTCCTTTCATTCAGTCAGTAGCTTCAAACATTTCTGGTATATGAAAAACATGTTTTTCAATGGCAAAAATCAATGAATATTGTAAATGCACAAACAGTAATATCTCCACATTGCAAGGTGCAATTCTGAAATTTTTTGCTTTTTCCTGTTAATCCTAGCATGATAAAGAAGATTCAAAGAGAGTGAGATGCCAGCTCCTTTCATTCAGTCAGTAGCTTCAAACATTTCTGGTATATGAAAAACATGTTTTTCAATGGCAAAAATCAATGAATATTGTAAATGCACAAACAGTAATATCTCCACATTGCACGGTGCAATTCTGAAATTTTTTGCTTTTTCCTGCTAATCCTAGCATGATAAAGAAGATTCAAAGAGAGTGAGATGCCAGCTCCTTTCATTCAGTCAGTAGCTTCAAACATTTCTGGTATATGAAAAACATGTTTTTCAATGGCAAAAATCAATGAATATTGTAAATGCACAAACAGTAATATCTCCACATTGCACGGTGCAATTCTGAAATTTTTAGCTTTTTCCTGTTAATCCTAGCATGATAAAGAAGATTCAAAGAGAGTGAGATGCCAGCTCCTTTCATTCAGTCAGTAGCTTCAAACATTTCTGGTATATGAAAAACATGTTTTTCAATGGCAAAAATCAATGAATATTGTAAATGCACAAACAGTAATATCTCCACATTGCACGGTGCAATTCTGAAATTTTTAGCTTTTTCCTGTTAATCCTAGCATGATAAAGAAGATTCAAAGAGAGTGAGATGCCAGCTCCTTTCATTCAGTCAGTAGCTTCAAACATTTCTGGACGTTTTTCAATGGCAAAAATCAATGAATATTGTAAATGCACAAACAGTAATATCTCCACATTGCAAGGTGCAATTCTGAAATTTTTAGCTTTTTCCTGTTAATCCTAGCATGATAAAGAAGATTCAAAGAGAGTGAGATGCCAGCTCCTTTCATTCAGTCAGTAGCTTCAAACATTTCTGGTATATGAAAAACATGTTTTTCAATGGCAAAAATCAATGAATATTGTAAATGCACAAACAGTAATATCTCCACATTGCACGGTGCAATTCTGAAATTTTTAGCTTTTTCCTGTTAATCCTAGCATGATAAAGAAGATTCAAAGAGAGTGAGATGCCAGCTCCTTTCATTCAGTCAGTAGCTTCAAACATTTCTGGACGTTTTTCAATGGCAAAAATCAATGAATATTGTAAATGCACAAACAGTAATATCTCCACATTGCACGGTGCAATTCTGAAATTTTTTGCTTTTTCCTGCTAATCCTAGCATGATAAAGAAGATTCAAAGAGAGTGAGATGCCAGCTCCTTTCATTCAGTCAGTAGCTTCAAACATTTCTGGTATATGAAAAACATGTTTTTCAATGGCAAAAATCAATGAATATTGTAAATGCACAAACAGTAATATCTCCACATTGCAAGGTGCAATTCTGAAATTTTTTGCTTTTTCCTGTTAATCCTAGCATGATAAAGAAGATTCAAAGAGAGTGAGATGCCAGCTCCTTTCATTCAGTCAGTAGCTTCAAACATTTCTGGTATATGAAAAACATGTTTTTCAATGGCAAAAATCAATGAATATTGTAAATGCACAAACAGTAATATCTCCACATTGCAAGGTGCAATTCTGAAATTTTTTGCTTTTTCCTGCTAATCCTAGCATGATAAAGAAGATTCAAAGAGAGTGAGATGCCAGCTCCTTTCATTCAGTCAGTAGCTTCAAACATTTCTGGTATATGAAAAACATGTTTTTCAATGGCAAAAATCAATGAATATTGTAAATGCACAAACAGTAATATCTCCACATTGCACGGTGCAATTCTGAAATTTTTAGCTTTTTCCTGTTAATCCTAGCATGATAAAGAAGATTCAAAGAGAGTGAGATGCCAGCTCCTTTCATTCAGTCAGTAGCTTCAAACATTTCTGGTATATGAAAAACATGTTTTTCAATGGCAAAAATCAATGAATATTGTAAATGCACAAACAGTAATATCTCCACATTGCAAGGTGCAATTCTGAAATTTTTTGCTTTTTCCTGCTAATCCTAGCATGATAAAGAAGATTCAAAGAGAGTGAGATGCCAGCTCCTTTCATTCAGTCAGTAGCTTCAAACATTTCTGGTATATGAAAAAAATGTTTTTCAATGGCAAAAATCAATGAATATTGTAAATGCACAAACAGTAATATCTCCACATTGCACGGTGCAATTCTGAAATTTTTAGCTTTTTCCTGTTAATCCTAGCATGATAAAGAAGATTCAAAGAGAGTGAGATGCCAGCTCCTTTCATTCAGTCAGTAGCTTCAAACATTTCTGGTATATGAAAAACATGTTTTTCAATGGCAAAAATCAATGAATATTGTAAATGCACAAACAGTAATATCTCCACATTGCAAGGTGCAATTCTGAAATTTTTTGCTTTTTCCTGCTAATCCTAGCATGATAAAGAAGATTCAAAGAGAGTGAGATGCCAGCTCCTTTCATTCAGTCAGTAGCTTCAAACATTTCTGGTATATGAAAAACATGTTTTTCAATGGCAAAAATCAATGAATATTGTAAATGCACAAACAGTAATATCTCCACATTGCACGGTGCAATTCTGAAATTTTTAGCTTTTTCCTGTTAATCCTAGCATGATAAAGAAGATTCAAAGAGAGTGAGATGCCAGCTCCTTTCATTCAGTCAGTAGCTTCAAACATTTCTGGTATATGAAAAACATGTTTTTCAATGGCAAAAATCAATGAATATTGTAAATGCACAAACAGTAATATCTCCACATTGCAAGGTGCAATTCTGAAATTTTTAGCTTTTTCCTGCTAATCCTAGCATGATAAAGAAGATTCAAAGAGAGTGAGATGCCAGCTCCTTTCATTCAGTCAGTAGCTTCAAACATTTCTGGTATATGAAAAACATGTTTTTCAATGGCAAAAATCAATGAATATTGTAAATGCACAAACAGTAATATCTCCACATTGCAAGGTGCAATTCTGAAATTTTTTGCTTTTTCCTGCTAATCCTAGCATGATAAAGAAGATTCAAAGAGAGTGAGATGCCAGCTCCTTTCATTCAGTCAGTAGCTTCAAACATTTCTGGTATATGAAAAACATGTTTTTCAATGGCAAAAATCAATGAATATTGTAAATGCACAAACAGTAATATCTCCACATTGCACGGTGCAATTCTGAAATTTTTAGCTTTTTCCTGTTAATCCTAGCATGATAAAGAAGATTCAAAGAGAGTGAGATGCCAGCTCCTTTCATTCAGTCAGTAGCTTCAAACATTTCTGGACGTTTTTCAATGGCAAAAATCAATGAATATTGTAAATGCACAAACAGTAATATCTCCACATTGCACGGTGCAATTCTGAAATTTTTAGCTTTTTCCTGTTAATCCTAGCATGATAAAGAAGATTCAAAGAGAGTGAGATGCCAGCTCCTTTCATTCAGTCAGTAGCTTCAAACATTTCTGGTATATGAAAAACATGTTTTTCAATGGCAAAAATCAATGAATATTGTAAATGCACAAACAGTAATATCTCCACATTGCACGGTGCAATTCTGAAATTTTTAGCTTTTTCCTGTTAATCCTAGCATGATAAAGAAGATTCAAAGAGAGTGAGATGCCAGCTCCTTTCATTCAGTCAGTAGCTTCAAACATTTCTGGACGTTTTTCAATGGCAAAAATCAATGAATATTGTAAATGCACAAACAGTAATATCTCCACATTGCACGGTGCAATTCTGAAATTTTTAGCTTTTTCCTGTTAATCCTAGCATGATAAAGAAGATTCAAAGAGAGTGAGATGCCAGCTCCTTTCATTCAGTCAGTAGCTTCAAACATTTCTGGTATATGAAAAACATGTTTTTCAATGGCAAAAATCAATGAATATTGTAAATGCACAAACAGTAATATCTCCACATTGCAAGGTGCAATTCTGAAATTTTTAGCTTTTTCCTGTTAATCCTAGCATGATAAAGAAGATTCAAAGAGAGTGAGATGCCAGCTCCTTTCATTCAGTCAGTAGCTTCAAACATTTCTGGTATATGAAAAACATGTTTTTCAATGGCAAAAATCAATGAATATTGTAAATGCACAAACAGTAATATCTCCACATTGCAAGGTGCAATTCTGAAATTTTTAGCTTTTTCCTGTTAATCCTAGCATGATAAAGAAGATTCAAAGAGAGTGAGATGCCAGCTCCTTTCATTCAGTCAGTAGCTTCAAACATTTCTGGTATATGAAAAACATGTTTTTCAATGGCAAAAATCAATGAATATTGTAAATGCACAAACAGTAATAGCTCCACATTGCACGGTGCAATTCTGAAATTTTTTGCTTTTTCCTGTTAATCCTAGCATGATAAAGAAGATTCAAAGAGAGTGAGATGCCAGCTCCTTTCATTCAGTCAGTAGCTTCAAACATTTCTGGTATATGAAAAACATGTTTTTCAATGGCAAAAATCAATGAATATTGTAAATGCACAAACAGTAATATCTCCACATTGCACGGTGCAATTCTGAAATTTTTTGCTTTTTCCTGTTAATCCTAGCATGATAAAGAAGATTCAAAGAGAGTGAGATGCCAGCTCCTTTCATTCAGTCAGTAGCTTCAAACATTTCTGGTATATGAAAAACATGTTTTTCAATGGCAAAAATCAATGAATATTGTAAATGCACAAACAGTAATATCTCCACATTGCAAGGTGCAATTCTGAAATTTTTAGCTTTTTCCTGTTAATCCTAGCATGATAAAGAAGATTCAAAGAGAGTGAGATGCCAGCTCCTTTCATTCAGTCAGTAGCTTCAAACATTTCTGGTATATGAAAAACATATTTTTCAATGGCAAAAATCAATGAATATTGTAAATGCACAAACAGTAATATCTCCACATTGCACGGTGCAATTCTGAAATTTTTAGCTTTTTCCTGTTAATCCTAGCATGATAAAGAAGATTCAAAGAGAGTGAGATGCCAGCTCCTTTCATTCAGTCAGTAGCTTCAAACATTTCTGGACGTTTTTCAATGGCAAAAATCAATGAATATTGTAAATGCACAAACAGTAATATCTCCACATTGCAAGGTGCAATTCTGAAATTTTTAGCTTTTTCCTGTTAATCCTAGCATGATAAAGAAGATTCAAAGAGAGTGAGATGCCAGCTCCTTTCATTCAGTCAGTAGCTTCAAACATTTCTGGTATATGAAAAACATGTTTTTCAATGGCAAAAATCAATGAATATTGTAAATGCACAAACAGTAATATCTCCACATTGCACGGTGCAATTCTGAAATTTTTTGCTTTTTCCTGCTAATCCTAGCATGATAAAGAAGATTCAAAGAGCGTGAGATGCCAGCTCCTTTCATTCAGTCAGTAGCTTCAAACATTTCTGGTATATGAAAAACATGTTTTTCAATGGCAAAAATCAATGAATATTGTAAATGCACAAACAGTAATATCTCCACATTGCACGCTGCAATTCTGAAATTTTTAGCTTTTTCCTGTTAATCCTAGCATGATAAAGAAGATTCAAAGAGAGTGAGATGCCAGCTCCTTTCATTCAGTCAGTAGCTTCAAACATTTCTGGTATATGAAAAACATGTTTTTCAATGGCAAAAATCAATGAATATTGTAAATGCACAAACAGTAATATCTCCACATTGCAAGGTGCAATTCTGAAATTTTTAGCTTTTTCCTGTTAATCCTAGCATGATAAAGAAGATTCAAAGAGAGTGAGATGCCAGCTCCTTTCATTCAGTCAGTAGCTTCAAACATTTCTGGTATATGAAAAACATGTTTTTCAATGGCAAAAATCAATGAATATTGTAAATGCACAAACAGTAATATCTCCACATTGCACGGTGCAATTCTGAAATTTTTTGCTTTTTCCTGTTAATCCTAGCATGATAAAGAAGATTCAAAGAGAGTGAGATGCCAGCTCCTTTCATTCAGTCAGTAGCTTCAAACATTTCTGGACGTTTTTCAATGGCAAAAATCAATGAATATTGTAAATGCACAAACAGTAATATCTCCACATTGCACGGTGCAATTCTGAAATTTTTTGCTTTTTCCTGCTAATGCTAGCATGATAAAGAAGATTCAAAGAGAGTGAGATGCCAGCTCCTTTCATTCAGTCAGTAGCTTCAAACATTTCTGGTATATGAAAAACATGTTTTTCAATGGCAAAAATCAATGAATATTGTAAATGCACAAACAGTAATATCTCCACATTGCACGGTGCAATTCTGAAATTTTTAGCTTTTTCCTGTTAATCCTAGCATGATAAAGAAGATTCAAAGAGAGTGAGATGTGAGCTCCTTTCATTCAGTCAGTAGCTTCAAACATTTCTGGACGTTTTTCAATGGCAAAAATCAATGAATATTGTAAATGCACAAACAGTAATATCTCCACATTGCACGGTGCAATTCTGAAATTTTTTGCTTTTTCCTGTTAATCCTAGCATGATAAAGAAGATTCAAAGAGAGTGAGATGCCAGCTCCTTTCATTCAGTCAGTAGCTTCAAACATTTCTGGTATATGAAAAACATGTTTTTCAATGGCAAAAATCAATGAATATTGTAAATGCACAAACAGTAATATCTCCACATTGCACGGTGCAATTCTGAAATTTTTAGCTTTTTCCTGCTAATCCTAGCATGATAAAGAAGATTCAAAGAGAGTGAGATGCCAGCTCCTTTCATTCAGTCAGTAGCTTCAAACATTTCTGGTATATGAAAAACATGTTTTTCAATGGCAAAAATCAATGAATATTGTAAATGCACAAACAGTAATATCTCCACATTGCAAGGTGCAATTCTGAAATTTTTTGCTTTTTCCTGTTAATCCTAGCATGATAAAGAAGATTCAAAGAGAGTGAGATGCCAGCTCCTTTCATTCAGTCAGTAGCTTCAAACATTTCTGGACGTTTTTCAATGGCAAAAGTCAATGAATATTGTAAATGCACAAACAGTAATATCTCCACATTGCACGGTGCAATTCTGAAATTTTTAGCTTTTTCCTGTTAATCCTAGCATGATAAAGAAGATTCAAAGAGAGTGAGATGCCAGCTCCTTTCATTCAGTCAGTAGCTTCAAACATTTCTGGTATATGAAAAACATGTTTTTCAATGGCAAAAATCAATGAATATTGTAAATGCACAAACAGTAATATCTCCACATTGCAAGGTGCAATTCTGAAATTTTTTGCTTTTTCCTGTTAATCCTAGCATGATAAAGAAGATTCAAAGAGAGTGAGATGCCAGCTCCTTTCATTCAGTCAGTAGCTTCAAACATTTCTGGACGTTTTTCAATGGCAAAAATCAATGAATATTGTAAATGCACAAACAGTAATATCTCCACATTGCACGGTGCAATTCTGAAATTTTTAGCTTTTTCCTGTTAATCCTAGCATGATAAAGAAGATTCAAAGAGAGTGAGATGCCAGCTCCTTTCATTCAGTCAGTAGCTTCAAACATTTCTGGTATATGAAAAACATGTTTTTCAATGGCAAAAATCAATGAATATTGTAAATGCACAAACAGTAATATCTCCACATTGCAAGGTGCAATTCTGAAATTTTTTGCTTTTTCCTGTTAATCCTAGCATGATAAAGAAGATTCAAAGAGAGTGAGATGCCAGCTCCTTTCATTCAGTCAGTAGCTTCAAACATTTCTGGTATATGAAAAACATGTTTTTCAATGGCAAAAATCAATGAATATTGTAAATGCACAAACAGTAATATCTCCACATTGCACGGTGCAATTCTGAAATTTTTTGCTTTTTCCTGCTAATCCTAGCATGATAAAGAAGATTCAAAGAGAGTGAGATGCCAGCTCCTTTCATTCAGTCAGTAGCTTCAAACATTTCTGGTATATGAAAAACATGTTTTTCAATGGCAAAAATCAATGAATATTGTAAATGCACAAACAGTAATATCTCCACATTGCACGGTGCAATTCTGAAATTTTTAGCTTTTTCCTGCTAATCCTAGCATGATAAAGAAGATTCAAAGAGAGTGAGATGCCAGCTCCTTTCATTCAGTCAGTAGCTTCAAACATTTCTGGTATATGAAAAACATGTTTTTCAATGGCAAAAATCAATGAATATTGTAAATGCACAAACAGTAATATCTCCACATTGCACGGTGCAATTCTGAAATTTTTAGCTTTTTCCTGTTAATCCTAGCATGATAAAGAAGATTCAAAGAGAGTGAGATGCCAGCTCCTTTCATTCAGTCAGTAGCTTCAAACATTTCTGGGCGTTTTTCAATGGCAAAAATCAATGAATATTGTAAATGCACAAACAGTAATATCTCCACATTGCACGGTGCAATTCTGAAATTTTTTGCTTTTTCCTGTTAATCCTAGCATGATAAAGAAGATTCAAAGAGAGTGAGATGCCAGCTCCTTTCATTCAGTCAGTAGCTTCAAACATTTCTGGTATATGAAAAACATGTTTTTCAATGGCAAAAATCAATGAATATTGTAAATGCACAAACAGTAATATCTCCACATTGCACGGTGCAATTCTGAAATTTTTAGCTTTTTCCTGTTAATCCTAGCATGATAAAGAAGATTCAAAGAGAGTGAGATGCCAGCTCCTTTCATTCAGTCAGTAGCTTCAAACATTTCTGGACGTTTTTCAATGGCAAAAATCAATGAATATTGTAAATGCACAAACAGTAATATCTCCACATTGCAAGGTGCAATTCTGAAATTTTTAGCTTTTTCCTGTTAATCCTAGCATGATAAAGAAGATTCAAAGAGAGTGAGATGCCAGCTCCTTTCATTCAGTCAGTAGCTTCAAACATTTCTGGTATATGAAAAACATGTTTTTCAATGGCAAAAATCAATGAATATTGTAAATGCACAAACAGTAATATCTCCACATTGCACGGTGCAATTCTGAAATTTTTAGCTTTTTCCTGTTAATCCTAGCATGATAAAGAAGATTCAAAGAGAGTGAGATGCCAGCTCCTTTCATTCAGTCAGTAGCTTCAAACATTTCTGGACGTTTTTCAATGGCAAAAATCAATGAATATTGTAAATGCACAAACAGTAATATCTCCACATTGCACGGTGCAATTCTGAAATTTTTTGCTTTTTCCTGCTAATCCTAGCATGATAAAGAAGATTCAAAGAGAGTGAGATGCCAGCTCCTTTCATTCAGTCAGTAGCTTCAAACATTTCTGGTATATGAAAAACATGTTTTTCAATGGCAAAAATCAATGAATATTGTAAATGCACAAACAGTAATATCTCCACATTGCACGGTGCAATTCTGAAATTTTTAGCTTTTTCCTGTTAATCCTAGCATGATAAAGAAGATTCAAAGAGAGTGAGATGCCAGCTCCTTTCATTCAGTCAGTAGCTTCAAACATTTCTGGTATATGAAAAACATGTTTTTCAATGGCAAAAATCAATGAATATTGTAAATGCACAAACAGTAATATCTCCACATTGCACGGTGCAATTCTGAAATTTTTTGCTTTTTCCTGCTAATCCTAGCATGATAAAGAAGATTCAAAGAGAGTGAGATGCCAGCTCCTTTCATTCAGTCAGTAGCTTCAAACATTTCTGGTATATGAAAAACATGTTTTTCAATGGCAAAAATCAATGAATATTGTAAATGCACAAACAGTAATATCTCCACATTGCACGGTGCAATTCTGAAATTTTTAGCTTTTTCCTGTTAATCCTAGCATGATAAAGAAGATTCAAAGAGAGTGAGATGCCAGCTCCTTTCATTCAGTCAGTAGCTTCAAACATTTCTGGTATATGAAAAACATGTTTTTCAATGGCAAAAATCAATGAATATTGTAAATGCACAAACAGTAATATCTCCACATTGCACGGTGCAATTCTGAAATTTTTAGCTTTTTCCTGTTAATCCTAGCATGATAAAGAAGATTCAAAGAGAGTGAGATGCCAGCTCCTTTCATTCAGTCAGTAGCTTCAAACATTTCTGGACGTTTTTCAATGGCAAAAATCAATGAATATTGTAAATGCACAAACAGTAATATCTCCACATTGCAAGGTGCAATTCTGAAATTTTTAGCTTTTTCCTGTTAATCCTAGCATGATAAAGAAGATTCAAAGAGAGTGAGATGCCAGCTCCTTTCATTCAGTCAGTAGCTTCAAACATTTCTGGTATATGAAAAACATGTTTTTCAATGGCAAAAATCAATGAATATTGTAAATGCACAAACAGTAATATCTCCACATTGCAAGGTGCAATTCTGAAATTTTTTGCTTTTTCCTGTTAATCCTAGCATGATAAAGAAGATTCAAAGAGAGTGAGATGCCAGCTCCTTTCATTCAGTCAGTAGCTTCAAACATTTCTGGTATATGAAAAACATGTTTTTCAATGGCAAAAATCAATGAATATTGTAAATGCACAAACAGTAATATCTCCACATTGCACGGTGCAATTCTGAAATTTTTTGCTTTTTCCTGCTAATCCTAGCATGATAAAGAAGATTCAAAGAGAGTGAGATGCCAGCTCCTTTCATTCAGTCAGTAGCTTCAAACATTTCTGGTATATGAAAAACATGTTTTTCAATGGCAAAAATCAATGAATATTGTAAATGCACAAACAGTAATATCTCCACATTGCACGGTGCAATTCTGAAATTTTTAGCTTTTTCCTGTTAATCCTAGCATGATAAAGAAGATTCAAAGAGAGTGAGATGCCAGCTCCTTTCATTCAGTCAGTAGCTTCAAACATTTCTGGTATATGAAAAACATGTTTTTCAATGGCAAAAATCAATGAATATTGTAAATGCACAAACAGTAATATCTCCACATTGCACGGTGCAATTCTGAAATTTTTAGCTTTTTCCTGTTAATCCTAGCATGATAAAGAAGATTCAAAGAGAGTGAGATGCCAGCTCCTTTCATTCAGTCAGTAGCTTCAAACATTTCTGGACGTTTTTCAATGGCAAAAATCAATGAATATTGTAAATGCACAAACAGTAATATCTCCACATTGCAAGGTGCAATTCTGAAATTTTTAGCTTTTTCCTGTTAATCCTAGCATGATAAAGAAGATTCAAAGAGAGTGAGATGCCAGCTCCTTTCATTCAGTCAGTAGCTTCAAACATTTCTGGTATATGAAAAACATGTTTTTCAATGGCAAAAATCAATGAATATTGTAAATGCACAAACAGTAATATCTCCACATTGCACGGTGCAATTCTGAAATTTTTTGCTTTTTCCTGCTAATCCTAGCATGATAAAGAAGATTCAAAGAGAGTGAGATGCCAGCTCCTTTCATTCAGTCAGTAGCTTCAAACATTTCTGGTATATGAAAAACATGTTTTTCAATGGCAAAAATCAATGAATATTGTAAATGCACAAACAGTAATATCTCCACATTGCACGGTGCAATTCTGAAATTTTTAGCTTTTTCCTGTTAATCCTAGCATGATAAAGAAGATTCAAAGAGAGTGAGATGCCAGCTCCTTTCATTCAGTCAGTAGCTTCAAACATTTCTGGTATATGAAAAACATGTTTTTCAATGGCAAAAATCAATGAATATTGTAAATGCACAAACAGTAATATCTCCACATTGCACGGTGCAATTCTGAAATTTTTAGCTTTTTCCTGTTAATCCTAGCATGATAAAGAAGATTCAAAGAGAGTGAGATGCCAGCTCCTTTCATTCAGTCAGTAGCTTCAAACATTTCTGGACGTTTTTCAATGGCAAAAATCAATGAATATTGTAAATGCACAAACAGTAATATCTCCACATTGCAAGGTGCAATTCTGAAATTTTTAGCTTTTTCCTGTTAATCCTAGCATGATAAAGAAGATTCAAAGAGAGTGAGATGCCAGCTCCTTTCATTCAGTCAGTAGCTTCAAACATTTCTGGTATATGAAAAACATGTTTTTCAATGGCAAAAATCAATGAATATTGTAAATGCACAAACAGTAATATCTCCACATTGCAAGGTGCAATTCTGAAATTTTTTGCTTTTTCCTGTTAATCCTAGCATGATAAAGAAGATTCAAAGAGAGTGAGATGCCAGCTCCTTTCATTCAGTCAGTAGCTTCAAACATTTCTGGTATATGAAAAACATGTTTTTCAATGGCAAAAATCAATGAATATTGTAAATGCACAAACAGTAATATCTCCACATTGCACGGTGCAATTCTGAAATTTTTTGCTTTTTCCTGCTAATCCTAGCATGATAAAGAAGATTCAAAGAGAGTGAGATGCCAGCTCCTTTCATTCAGTCAGTAGCTTCAAACATTTCTGGTATATGAAAAACATGTTTTTCAATGGCAAAAATCAATGAATATTGTAAATGCACAAACAGTAATATCTCCACATTGCACGGTGCAATTCTGAAATTTTTAGCTTTTTCCTGTTAATCCTAGCATGATAAAGAAGATTCAAAGAGAGTGAGATGCCAGCTCCTTTCATTCAGTCAGTAGCTTCAAACATTTCTGGTATATGAAAAACATGTTTTTCAATGGCAAAAATCAATGAATATTGTAAATGCACAAACAGTAATATCTCCACATTGCACGGTGCAATTCTGAAATTTTTAGCTTTTTCCTGTTAATCCTAGCATGATAAAGAAGATTCAAAGAGAGTGAGATGCCAGCTCCTTTCATTCAGTCAGTAGCTTCAAACATTTCTGGACGTTTTTCAATGGCAAAAATCAATGAATATTGTAAATGCACAAACAGTAATATCTCCACATTGCAAGGTGCAATTCTGAAATTTTTAGCTTTTTCCTGTTAATCCTAGCATGATAAAGAAGATTCAAAGAGAGTGAGATGCCAGCTCCTTTCATTCAGTCAGTAGCTTCAAACATTTCTGGTATATGAAAAACATGTTTTTCAATGGCAAAAATCAATGAATATTGTAAATGCACAAACAGTAATATCTCCACATTGCACGGTGCAATTCTGAAATTTTTAGCTTTTTCCTGTTAATCCTAGCATGATAAAGAAGATTCAAAGAGAGTGAGATGCCAGCTCCTTTCATTCAGTCAGTAGCTTCAAACATTTCTGGACGTTTTTCAATGGCAAAAATCAATGAATATTGTAAATGCACAAACAGTAATATCTCCACATTGCACGGTGCAATTCTGAAATTTTTTGCTTTTTCCTGCTAATCCTAGCATGATAAAGAAGATTCAAAGAGAGTGAGATGCCAGCTCCTTTCATTCAGTCAGTAGCTTCAAACATTTCTGGTATATGAAAAACATGTTTTTCAATGGCAAAAATCAATGAATATTGTAAATGCACAAACAGTAATATCTCCACATTGCAAGGTGCAATTCTGAAATTTTTTGCTTTTTCCTGTTAATCCTAGCATGATAAAGAAGATTCAAAGAGAGTGAGATGCCAGCTCCTTTCATTCAGTCAGTAGCTTCAAACATTTCTGGTATATGAAAAACATGTTTTTCAATGGCAAAAATCAATGAATATTGTAAATGCACAAACAGTAATATCTCCACATTGCAAGGTGCAATTCTGAAATTTTTTGCTTTTTCCTGCTAATCCTAGCATGATAAAGAAGATTCAAAGAGAGTGAGATGCCAGCTCCTTTCATTCAGTCAGTAGCTTCAAACATTTCTGGTATATGAAAAACATGTTTTTCAATGGCAAAAATCAATGAATATTGTAAATGCACAAACAGTAATATCTCCACATTGCACGGTGCAATTCTGAAATTTTTAGCTTTTTCCTGTTAATCCTAGCATGATAAAGAAGATTCAAAGAGAGTGAGATGCCAGCTCCTTTCATTCAGTCAGTAGCTTCAAACATTTCTGGTATATGAAAAACATGTTTTTCAATGGCAAAAATCAATGAATATTGTAAATGCACAAACAGTAATATCTCCACATTGCAAGGTGCAATTCTGAAATTTTTTGCTTTTTCCTGCTAATCCTAGCATGATAAAGAAGATTCAAAGAGAGTGAGATGCCAGCTCCTTTCATTCAGTCAGTAGCTTCAAACATTTCTGGTATATGAAAAACATGTTTTTCAATGGCAAAAATCAATGAATATTGTAAATGCACAAACAGTAATATCTCCACATTGCACGGTGCAATTCTGAAATTTTTAGCTTTTTCCTGTTAATCCTAGCATGATAAAGAAGATTCAAAGAGAGTGAGATGCCAGCTCCTTTCATTCAGTCAGTAGCTTCAAACATTTCTGGTATATGAAAAACATGTTTTTCAATGGCAAAAATCAATGAATATTGTAAATGCACAAACAGTAATATCTCCACATTGCAAGGTGCAATTCTGAAATTTTTTGCTTTTTCCTGCTAATCCTAGCATGATAAAGAAGATTCAAAGAGAGTGAGATGCCAGCTCCTTTCATTCAGTCAGTAGCTTCAAACATTTCTGGTATATGAAAAACATGTTTTTCAATGGCAAAAATCAATGAATATTGTAAATGCACAAACAGTAATATCTCCACATTGCACGGTGCAATTCTGAAATTTTTAGCTTTTTCCTGTTAATCCTAGCATGATAAAGAAGATTCAAAGAGAGTGAGATGCCAGCTCCTTTCATTCAGTCAGTAGCTTCAAACATTTCTGGTATATGAAAAACATGTTTTTCAATGGCAAAAATCAATGAATATTGTAAATGCACAAACAGTAATATCTCCACATTGCAAGGTGCAATTCTGAAATTTTTAGCTTTTTCCTGCTAATCCTAGCATGATAAAGAAGATTCAAAGAGAGTGAGATGCCAGCTCCTTTCATTCAGTCAGTAGCTTCAAACATTTCTGGTATATGAAAAACATGTTTTTCAATGGCAAAAATCAATGAATATTGTAAATGCACAAACAGTAATATCTCCACATTGCAAGGTGCAATTCTGAAATTTTTTGCTTTTTCCTGCTAATCCTAGCATGATAAAGAAGATTCAAAGAGAGTGAGATGCCAGCTCCTTTCATTCAGTCAGTAGCTTCAAACATTTCTGGTATATGAAAAACATGTTTTTCAATGGCAAAAATCAATGAATATTGTAAATGCACAAACAGTAATATCTCCACATTGCACGGTGCAATTCTGAAATTTTTAGCTTTTTCCTGTTAATCCTAGCATGATAAAGAAGATTCAAAGAGAGTGAGATGCCAGCTCCTTTCATTCAGTCAGTAGCTTCAAACATTTCTGGACGTTTTTCAATGGCAAAAATCAATGAATATTGTAAATGCACAAACAGTAATATCTCCACATTGCACGGTGCAATTCTGAAATTTTTAGCTTTTTCCTGTTAATCCTAGCATGATAAAGAAGATTCAAAGAGAGTGAGATGCCAGCTCCTTTCATTCAGTCAGTAGCTTCAAACATTTCTGGTATATGAAAAACATGTTTTTCAATGGCAAAAATCAATGAATATTGTAAATGCACAAACAGTAATATCTCCACATTGCACGGTGCAATTCTGAAATTTTTTACTTTTTCCTGTTAATCCTAGCATGATAAAGAAGATTCAAAGAGAGTGAGATGCCAGCTCCTTTCATTCAGTCAGTAGCTTCAAACATTTCTGGACGTTTTTCAATGGCAAAAATCAATGAATATTGTAAATGCACAAACAGTAATATCTCCACATTGCACGGTGCAATTCTGAAATTTTTTGCTTTTTCCTGTTAATCCTAGCATGATAAAGAAGATTCAAAGAGAGTGAGATGCCAGCTCCTTTCATTCAGTCAGTAGCTTCAAACATTTCTGGTATATGAAAAACATGTTTTTCAATGGCAAAAATCAATGAATATTGTAAATGCACAAACAGTAATATCTCCACATTGCAAGGTGCAATTCTGAAATTTTTAGCTTTTTCCTGTTAATCCTAGCATGATAAAGAAGATTCAAAGAGAGTGAGATGCCAGCTCCTTTCATTCAGTCAGTAGCTTCAAACATTTCTGGTATATGAAAAACATGTTTTTCAATGGCAAAAATCAATGAATATTGTAAATGCACAAACAGTAATATCTCCACATTGCAAGGTGCAATTCTGAAATTTTTAGCTTTTTCCTGTTAATCCTAGCATGATAAAGAAGATTCAAAGAGAGTGAGATGCCAGCTCCTTTCATTCAGTCAGTAGCTTCAAACATTTCTGGTATATGAAAAACATGTTTTTCAATGGCAAAAATCAATGAATATTGTAAATGCACAAACAGTAATAGCTCCACATTGCACGGTGCAATTCTGAAATTTTTTGCTTTTTCCTGTTAATCCTAGCATGATAAAGAAGATTCAAAGAGAGTGAGATGCCAGCTCCTTTCATTCAGTCAGTAGCTTCAAACATTTCTGGTATATGAAAAACATGTTTTTCAATGGCAAAAATCAATGAATATTGTAAATGCACAAACAGTAATATCTCCACATTGCACGGTGCAATTCTGAAATTTTTTGCTTTTTCCTGTTAATCCTAGCATGATAAAGAAGATTCAAAGAGAGTGAGATGCCAGCTCCTTTCATTCAGTCAGTAGCTTCAAACATTTCTGGTATATGAAAAACATGTTTTTCAATGGCAAAAATCAATGAATATTGTAAATGCACAAACAGTAATATCTCCACATTGCAAGGTGCAATTCTGAAATTTTTAGCTTTTTCCTGTTAATCCTAGCATGATAAAGAAGATTCAAAGAGAGTGAGATGCCAGCTCCTTTCATTCAGTCAGTAGCTTCAAACATTTCTGGTATATGAAAAACATGTTTTTCAATGGCAAAAATCAATGAATATTGTAAATGCACAAACAGTAATATCTCCACATTGCACGGTGCAATTCTGAAATTTTTAGCTTTTTCCTGTTAATCCTAGCATGATAAAGAAGATTCAAAGAGAGTGAGATGCCAGCTCCTTTCATTCAGTCAGTAGCTTCAAACATTTCTGGACGTTTTTCAATGGCAAAAATCAATGAATATTGTAAATGCACAAACAGTAATATCTCCACATTGCAAGGTGCAATTCTGAAATTTTTAGCTTTTTCCTGTTAATCCTAGCATGATAAAGAAGATTCAAAGAGAGTGAGATGCCAGCTCCTTTCATTCAGTCAGTAGCTTCAAACATTTCTGGTATATGAAAAACATGTTTTTCAATGGCAAAAATCAATGAATATTGTAAATGCACAAACAGTAATATCTCCACATTGCACGGTGCAATTCTGAAATTTTTTGCTTTTTCCTGCTAATCCTAGCATGATAAAGAAGATTCAAAGAGAGTGAGATGCCAGCTCCTTTCATTCAGTCAGTAGCTTCAAACATTTCTGGTATATGAAAAACATGTTTTTCAATGGCAAAAATCAATGAATATTGTAAATGCACAAACAGTAATATCTCCACATTGCACGCTGCAATTCTGAAATTTTTAGCTTTTTCCTGTTAATCCTAGCATGATAAAGAAGATTCAAAGAGAGTGAGATGCCAGCTCCTTTCATTCAGTCAGTAGCTTCAAACATTTCTGGTATATGAAAAACATGTTTTTCAATGGCAAAAATCAATGAATATTGTAAATGCACAAACAGTAATATCTCCACATTGCAAGGTGCAATTCTGAAATTTTTAGCTTTTTCCTGTTAATCCTAGCATGATAAAGAAGATTCAAAGAGAGTGAGATGCCAGCTCCTTTCATTCAGTCAGTAGCTTCAAACATTTCTGGTATATGAAAAACATGTTTTTCAATGGCAAAAATCAATGAATATTGTAAATGCACAAACAGTAATATCTCCACATTGCACGGTGCAATTCTGAAATTTTTTGCTTTTTCCTGTTAATCCTAGCATGATAAAGAAGATTCAAAGAGAGTGAGATGCCAGCTCCTTTCATTCAGTCAGTAGCTTCAAACATTTCTGGACGTTTTTCAATGGCAAAAATCAATGAATATTGTAAATGCACAAACAGTAATATCTCCACATTGCACGGTGCAATTCTGAAATTTTTTGCTTTTTCCTGCTAATCCTAGCATGATAAAGAAGATTCAAAGAGAGTGAGATGCCAGCTCCTTTCATTCAGTCAGTAGCTTCAAACATTTCTGGTATATGAAAAACATGTTTTTCAATGGCAAAAATCAATGAATATTGTAAATGCACAAACAGTAATATCTCCCATTGCACGGTGCAATTCTGAAATTTTTAGCTTTTTCCTGTTAATCCTAGCATGATAAAGAAGATTCAAAGAGAGTGAGATGCCAGCTCCTTTCATTCAGTCAGTAGCTTCAAACATTTCTGGTATATGAAAAACATGTTTTTCAATGGCAAAAATCAATGAATATTGTAAATGCACAAACAGTAATATCTCCACATTGCACGGTGCAATTCTGAAATTTTTTGCTTTTTCCTGTTAATCCTAGCATGATAAAGAAGATTCAAAGAGAGTGAGATGCCAGCTCCTTTCATTCAGTCAGTAGCTTCAAACATTTCTGGACGTTTTTCAATGGCAAAAATCAATGAATATTGTAAATGCACAAACAGTAATATCTCCACATTGCACGGTGCAATTCTGAAATTTTTTGCTTTTTCCTGTTAATCCTAGCATGATAAAGAAGATTCAAAGAGAGTGAGATGCCAGCTCCTTTCATTCAGTCAGTAGCTTCAAACATTTCTGGTATATGAAAAACATGTTTTTCAATGGCAAAAATCAATGAATATTGTAAATGCACAAACAGTAATATCTCCACATTGCAAGGTGCAATTCTGAAATTTTTAGCTTTTTCCTGTTAATCCTAGCATGATAAAGAAGATTCAAAGAGAGTGAGATGCCAGCTCCTTTCATTCAGTCAGTAGCTTCAAACATTTCTGGTATATGAAAAACATGTTTTTCAATGGCAAAAATCAATGAATATTGTAAATGCACAAACAGTAATATCTCCACATTGCACGGTGCAATTCTGAAATTTTTTGCTTTTTCCTGCTAATCCTAGCATGATAAAGAAGATTCAAAGAGAGTGAGATGCCAGCTCCTTTCATTCAGTCAGTAGCTTCAAACATTTCTGGTATATGAAAAACATGTTTTTCAATGGCAAAAATCAATGAATATTGTAAATGCACAAACAGTAATATCTCCACATTGCACGGTGCAATTCTGAAATTTTTAGCTTTTTCCTGTTAATCCTAGCATGATAAAGAAGATTCAAAGAGAGTGAGATGCCAGCTCCTTTCATTCAGTCAGTAGCTTCAAACATTTCTGGTATATGAAAAACATGTTTTTCAATGGCAAAAATCAATGAATATTGTAAATGCACAAACAGTAATATCTCCACATTGCAAGGTGCAATTCTGAAATTTTTTGCTTTTTCCTGTTAATCCTAGCATGATAAAGAAGATTCAAAGAGAGTGAGATGCCAGCTCCTTTCATTCTGTCAGTAGCTTCAAACATTTCTGGTATATGAAAAACATGTTTTTCAATGGCAAAAATCAATGAATATTGTAAATGCACAAACAGTAATATCTCCACATTGCAAGGTGCAATTCTGAAATTTTTAGCTTTTTCCTGTTAATCCTAGCATGATAAAGAAGATTCAAAGAGAGTGAGATGCCAGCTCCTTTCATTCAGTCAGTAGCTTCAAACATTTCTGGTATATGAAAAACATGTTTTTCAATGGCAAAAATCAATGAATATTGTAAATGCACAAACAGTAATATCTCCACATTGCACGGTGCAATTCTGAAATTTTTTGCTTTTTCCTGTTAATCCTAGCATGATAAAGAAGATTCAAAGAGAGTGAGATGCCAGCTCCTTTCATTCAGTCAGTAGCTTCAAACATTTCTGGTATATGAAAAACATGTTTTTCAATGGCAAAAATCAATGAATATTGTAAATGCACAAACAGTAATATCTCCACATTGCACGGTGCAATTCTGAAATTTTTTGCTTTTTCCTGTTAATCCTAGCATGATAAAGAAGATTCAAAGAGAGTGAGATGCCAGCTCCTTTCATTCAGTCAGTAGCTTCAAACATTTCTGGTATATGAAAAACATGTTTTTCAATGGCAAAAATCAATGAATATTGTAAATGCACAAACAGTAATATCTCCACATTGCAAGGTGCAATTCTGAAATTTTTAGCTTTTTCCTGTTAATCCTAGCATGATAAAGAAGATTCAAAGAGAGTGAGATGCCAGCTCCTTTCATTCAGTCAGTAGCTTCAAACATTTCTGGTATATGAAAAACATGTTTTTCAATGGCAAAAATCAATGAATATTGTAAATGCACAAACAGTAATATCTCCACATTGCACGGTGCAATTCTGAAATTTTTAGCTTTTTCCTGTTAATCCTAGCATGATAAAGAAGATTCAAAGAGAGTGAGATGCCAGCTCCTTTCATTCAGTCAGTAGCTTCAAACATTTCTGGACGTTTTTCAATGGCAAAAATCAATGAATATTGTAAATGCACAAACAGTAATATCTCCACATTGCACGGTGCAATTCTGAAATTTTTTGCTTTTTCCTGCTAATCCTAGCATGATAAAGAAGATTCAAAGAGAGTGAGATGCCAGCTCCTTTCATTCAGTCAGTAGCTTCAAACATTTCTGGTATATGAAAAACATGTTTTTCAATGGCAAAAATCAATGAATATTGTAAATGCACAAACAGTAATATCTCCACATTGCACGCTGCAATTCTGAAATTTTTAGCTTTTTCCTGTTAATCCTAGCATGATAAAGAAGATTCAAAGAGAGTGAGATGCCAGCTCCTTTCATTCAGTCAGTAGCTTCAAACATTTCTGGTATATGAAAAACATGTTTTTCAATGGCAAAAATCAATGAATATTGTAAATGCACAAACAGTAATATCTCCACATTGCAAGGTGCAATTCTGAAATTTTTAGCTTTTTCCTGTTAATCCTAGCATGATAAAGAAGATTCAAAGAGAGTGAGATGCCAGCTCCTTTCATTCAGTCAGTAGCTTCAAACATTTCTGGTATATGAAAAACATGTTTTTCAATGGCAAAAATCAATGAATATTGTAAATGCACAAACAGTAATATCTCCACATTGCACGGTGCAATTCTGAAATTTTTTGCTTTTTCCTGTTAATCCTAGCATGATAAAGAAGATTCAAAGAGAGTGAGATGCCAGCTCCTTTCATTCAGTCAGTAGCTTCAAACATTTCTGGACGTTTTTCAATGGCAAAAATCAATGAATATTGTAAATGCACAAACAGTAGTATCTCCACATTGCACGGTGCAATTCTGAAATTTTTTGCTTTTTCCTGCTAATCCTAGCATGATAAAGAAGATTCAAAGAGAGTGAGATGCCAGCTCCTTTCATTCAGTCAGTAGCTTCAAACATTTCTGGTATATGAAAAACATGTTTTTCAATGGCAAAAATCAATGAATATTGTAAATGCACAAACAGTAATATCTCCACATTGCACGGTGCAATTCTGAAATTTTTAGCTTTTTCCTGTTAATCCTAGCATGATAAAGAAGATTCAAAGAGAGTGAGATGCCAGCTCCTTTCATTCAGTCAGTAGCTTCAAACATTTCTGGTATATGAAAAACATGTTTTTCAATGGCAAAAATCAATGAATATTGTAAATGCACAAACAGTAATATCTCCACATTGCACGGTGCAATTCTGAAATTTTTTGCTTTTTCCTGTTAATCCTAGCATGATAAAGAAGATTCAAAGAGAGTGAGATGCCAGCTCCTTTCATTCAGTCAGTAGCTTCAAACATTTCTGGACGTTTTTCAATGGCAAAAATCAATGAATATTGTAAATGCACAAACAGTAATATCTCCACATTGCACGGTGCAATTCTGAAATTTTTTGCTTTTTCCTGTTAATCCTAGCATGATAAAGAAGATTCAAAGAGAGTGAGATGCCAGCTCCTTTCATTCAGTCAGTAGCTTCAAACATTTCTGGTATATGAAAAACATGTTTTTCAATGGCAAAAATCAATGAATATTGTAAATGCACAAACAGTAATATCTCCACATTGCAAGGTGCAATTCTGAAATTTTTAGCTTTTTCCTGTTAATCCTAGCATGATAAAGAAGATTCAAAGAGAGTGAGATGCCAGCTCCTTTCATTCAGTCAGTAGCTTCAAACATTTCTGGTATATGAAAAACATGTTTTTCAATGGCAAAAATCAATGAATATTGTAAATGCACAAACAGTAATATCTCCACATTGCACGGTGCAATTCTGAAATTTTTAGCTTTTTCCTGTTAATCCTAGCATGATAAAGAAGATTCAAAGAGAGTGAGATGCCAGCTCCTTTCATTCAGTCAGTAGCTTCAAACATTTCTGGACGTTTTTCAATGGCAAAAATCAATGAATATTGTAAATGCACAAACAGTAATATCTCCACATTGCAAGGTGCAATTCTGAAATTTTTAGCTTTTTCCTGTTAATCCTAGCATGATAAAGAAGATTCAAAGAGAGTGAGATGCCAGCTCCTTTCATTCAGTCAGTAGCTTCAAACATTTCTGGTATATGAAAAACATGTTTTTCAATGGCAAAAATCAATGAATATTGTAAATGCACAAACAGTAATATCTCCACATTGCACGGTGCAATTCTGAAATTTTTTGCTTTTTCCTGCTAATCCTAGCATGATAAAGAAGATTCAAAGAGAGTGAGATGCCAGCTCCTTTCAATCAGTCAGTAGCTTCAAACATTTCTGGTATATGAAAAACATGTTTTTCAATGGCAAAAATCAATGAATATTGTAAATGCACAAACAGTAATATCTCCACATTGCACGCTGCAATTCTGAAATTTTTAGCTTTTTCCTGTTAATCCTAGCATGATAAAGAAGATTCAAAGAGAGTGAGATGCCAGCTCCTTTCATTCAGTCAGTAGCTTCAAACATTTCTGGTATATGAAAAACATGTTTTTCAATGGCAAAAATCAATGAATATTGTAAATGCACAAACAGTAATATCTCCACATTGCAAGGTGCAATTCTGAAATTTTTAGCTTTTTCCTGTTAATCCTAGCATGATAAAGAAGATTCAAAGAGAGTGAGATGCCAGCTCCTTTCATTCAGTCAGTAGCTTCAAACATTTCTGGTATATGAAAAACATGTTTTTCAATGGCAAAAATCAATGAATATTGTAAATGCACAAACAGTAATATCTCCACATTGCACGGTGCAATTCTGAAATTTTTTGCTTTTTCCTGTTAATCCTAGCATGATAAAGAAGATTCAAAGAGAGTGAGATGCCAGCTCCTTTCATTCAGTCAGTAGCTTCAAACATTTCTGGACGTTTTTCAATGGCAAAAATCAATGAATATTGTAAATGCACAAACAGTAATATCTCCACATTGCACGGTGCAATTCTGAAATTTTTTGCTTTTTCCTGCTAATCCTAGCATGATAAAGAAGATTCAAAGAGAGTGAGATGCCAGCTCCTTTCATTCAGTCAGTAGCTTCAAACATTTCTGGTATATGAAAAACATGTTTTTCAATGGCAAAAATCAATGAATATTGTAAATGCACAAACAGTAATATCTCCACATTGCACGGTGCAATTCTGAAATTTTTAGCTTTTTCCTGTTAATCCTAGCATGATAAAGAAGATTCAAAGAGAGTGAGATGCCAGCTCCTTTCATTCAGTCAGTAGCTTCAAACATTTCTGGTATATGAAAAACATGTTTTTCAATGGCAAAAATCAATGAATATTGTAAATGCACAAACAGTAATATCTCCACATTGCACGGTGCAATTCTGAAATTTTTTGCTTTTTCCTGTTAATCCTAGCATGATAAAGAAGATTCAAAGAGAGTGAGATGCCAGCTCCTTTCATTCAGTCAGTAGCTTCAAACATTTCTGGACGTTTTTCAATGGCAAAAATCAATGAATATTGTAAATGCACAAACAGTAATATCTCCACATTGCACGGTGCAATTCTGAAATTTTTTGCTTTTTCCTGTTAATCCTAGCATGATAAAGAAGATTCAAAGAGAGTGAGATGCCAGCTCCTTTCATTCAGTCAGTAGCTTCAAACATTTCTGGTATAAGAAAAACATGTTTTTCAATGGCAAAAATCAATGAATATTGTAAATGCACAAACAGTAATATCTCCACATTGCAAGGTGCAATTCTGAAATTTTTAGCTTTTTCCTGTTAATCCTAGCATGATAAAGAAGATTCAAAGAGAGTGAGATGCCAGCTCCTTTCATTCAGTCAGTAGCTTCAAACATTTCTGGTATATGAAAAACATGTTTTTCAATGGCAAAAATCAATGAATATTGTAAATGCACAAACAGTAATATCTCCACATTGCACGGTGCAATTCTGAAATTTTTTGCTTTTTCCTGCTAATCCTAGCATGATAAAGAAGATTCAAAGAGAGTGAGATGCCAGCTCCTTTCATTCAGTCAGTAGCTTCAAACATTTCTGGTATATGAAAAACATGTTTTTCAATGGCAAAAATCAATGAATATTGTAAATGCACAAACAGTAATATCTCCACATTGCACGGTGCAATTCTGAAATTTTTAGCTTTTTCCTGTTAATCCTAGCATGATAAAGAAGATTCAAAGAGAGTGAGATGCCAGCTCCTTTCATTCAGTCAGTAGCTTCAAACATTTCTGGTATATGAAAAACATGTTTTTCAATGGCAAAAATCAATGAATATTGTAAATGCACAAACAGTAATATCTCCACATTGCAAGGTGCAATTCTGAAATTTTTAGCTTTTTCCTGTTAATCCTAGCATGATAAAGAAGATTCAAAGAGAGTGAGATGCCAGCTCCTTTCATTCAGTCAGTAGCTTCAAACATTTCTGGTATATGAAAAACATGTTTTTCAATGGCAAAAATCAATGAATATTGTAAATGCACAAACAGTAATATCTCCACATTGCACGGTGCAATTCTGAAATTTTTTGCTTTTTCCTGTTAATCCTAGCATGATAAAGAAGATTCAAAGAGAGTGAGATGCCAGCTCCTTTCATTCAGTCAGTAGCTTCAAACATTTCTGGACGTTTTTCAATGGCAAAAATCAATGAATATTGTAAATGCACAAACAGTAATATCTCCACATTGCACGGTGCAATTCTGAAATTTTTTGCTTTTTCCTGTTAATCCTAGCATGATAAAGAAGATTCAAAGAGAGTGAGATGCCAGCTCCTTTCATTCAGTCAGTAGCTTCAAACATTTCTGGACGTTTTTCAATGGCAAAAATCAATGAATATTGTAAATGCACAAACAGTAATATCTCCACATTGCACGGTGCAATTCTGAAATTTTTTGCTTTTTCCTGCTAATCCTAGCATGATAAAGAAGATTCAAAGAGAGTGAGATGCCAGCTCCTTTCATTCAGTCAGTAGCTTCAAACATTTCTGGTATATGAAAAACATGTTTTTCAATGGCAAAAATCAATGAATATTGTAAATGCACAAACAGTAATATCTCCACATTGCACGGTGCAATTCTGAAATTTTTAGCTTTTTCCTGTTAATCCTAGCATGATAAAGAAGATTCAAAGAGAGTGAGATGCCAGCTCCTTTCATTCAGTCAGTAGCTTCAAACATTTCTGGTATATGAAAAACATGTTTTTCAATGGCAAAAATCAATGAATATTGTAAATGCACAAACAGTAATATCTCCACATTGCACGGTGCAATTCTGAAATTTTTTGCTTTTTCCTGTTAATCCTAGCATGATAAAGAAGATTCAAAGAGAGTGAGATGCCAGCTCCTTTCATTCAGTCAGTAGCTTCAAACATTTCTGGACGTTTTTCAATGGCAAAAATCAATGAATATTGTAAATGCACAAACAGTAATATCTCCACATTGCACGGTGCAATTCTGAAATTTTTTGCTTTTTCCTGCTAATCCTAGCATGATAAAGAAGATTCAAAGAGAGTGAGATGCCAGCTCCTTTCATTCAGTCAGTAGCTTCAAACATTTCTGGTATATGAAAAACATGTTTTTCAATGGCAAAAATCAATGAATATTGTAAATGCACAAACAGTAATATCTCCACATTGCACGGTGCAATTCTGAAATTTTTAGCTTTTTCCTGTTAATCCTAGCATGATAAAGAAGATTCAAAGAGAGTGAGATGCCAGCTCCTTTCATTCAGTCAGTAGCTTCAAACATTTCTGGTATATGAAAAACATGTTTTTCAATGGCAAAAATCAATGAATATTGTAAATGCACAAACAGTAATATCTCCACATTGCACGGTGCAATTCTGAAATTTTTTGCTTTTTCCTGTTAATCCTAGCATGATAAAGAAGATTCAAAGAGAGTGAGATGCCAGCTCCTTTCATTCAGTCAGTAGCTTCAAACATTTCTGGACGTTTTTCAATGGCAAAAATCAATGAATATTGTAAATGCACAAACAGTAATATCTCCACATTGCACGGTGCAATTCTGAAATTTTTTGCTTTTTCCTGTTAATCCTAGCATGATAAAGAAGATTCTAAGAGAGTGAGATGCCAGCTCCTTTCATTCAGTCAGTAGCTTCAAACATTTCTGGTATATGAAAAACATGTTTTTCAATGGCAAAAATCAATGAATATTGTAAATGCACAAACAGTAATATCTCCACATTGCAAGGTGCAATTCTGAAATTTTTAGCTTTTTCCTGTTAATCCTAGCATGATAAAGAAGATTCAAAGAGAGTGAGATGCCAGCTCCTTTCATTCAGTCAGTAGCTTCAAACATTTCTGGTATATGAAAAACATGTTTTTCAATGGCAAAAATCAATGAATATTGTAAATGCACAAACAGTAATATCTCCACATTGCACGGTGCAATTCTGAAATTTTTTGCTTTTTCCTGCTAATCCTAGCATGATAAAGAAGATTCAAAGAGAGTGAGATGCCAGCTCCTTTCATTCAGTCAGTAGCTTCAAACATTTCTGGTATATGAAAAACATGTTTTTCAATGGCAAAAATCAATGAATATTGTAAATGCACAAACAGTAATATCTCCACATTGCACGGTGCAATTCTGAAATTTTTAGCTTTTTCCTGTTAATCCTAGCATGATAAAGAAGATTCAAAGAGAGTGAGATGCCAGCTCCTTTCATTCAGTCAGTAGCTTCAAACATTTCTGGTATATGAAAAACATGTTTTTCAATGGCAAAAATCAATGAATATTGTAAATGCACAAACAGTAATATCTCCACATTGCAAGGTGCAATTCTGAAATTTTTAGCTTTTTCCTGTTAATCCTAGCATGATAAAGAAGATTCAAAGAGAGTGAGATGCCAGCTCCTTTCATTCAGTCAGTAGCTTCAAACATTTCTGGTATATGAAAAACATGTTTTTCAATGGCAAAAATCAATGAATATTGTAAATGCACAAACAGTAATATCTCCACATTGCACGGTGCAATTCTGAAATTTTTTGCTTTTTCCTGTTAATCCTAGCATGATAAAGAAGATTCAAAGAGAGTGAGATGCCAGCTCCTTTCATTCAGTCAGTAGCTTCAAACATTTCTGGACGTTTTTCAATGGCAAAAATCAATGAATATTGTAAATGCACAAACAGTAATATCTCCACATTGCACGGTGCAATTCTGAAATTTTTTGCTTTTTCCTGTTAATCCTAGCATGATAAAGAAGATTCAAAGAGAGTGAGATGCCAGCTCCTTTCATTCAGTCAGTAGCTTCAAACATTTCTGGTATATGAAAAACATGTTTTTCAATGGCAAAAATCAATGAATATTGTAAATGCACAAACAGTAATATCTCCACATTGCACGGTGCAATTCTGAAATTTTTAGCTTTTTCCTGTTAATCCTAGCATGATAAAGAAGATTCAAAGAGAGTGAGATGCCAGCTCCTTTCATTCAGTCAGTAGCTTCAAACATTTCTGGTATATGAAAAACATGTTTTTCAATGGCAAAAATCAATGAATATTGTAAATGCACAAACAGTAATATCTCCACATTGCACGGTGCAATTCTGAAATTTTTTGCTTTTTCCTGTTAATCCTAGCATGATAAAGAAGATTCAAAGAGAGTGAGATGCCAGCTCCTTTCATTCAGTCAGTAGCTTCAAACATTTCTGGACGTTTTTCAATGGCAAAAATCAATGAATATTGTAAATGCACAAACAGTAATATCTCCACATTGCACGGTGCAATTCTGAAATTTTTTGCTTTTTCCTGTTAATCCTAGCATGATAAAGAAGATTCAAAGAGAGTGAGATGCCAGCTCCTTTCATTCAGTCAGTAGCTTCAAACATTTCTGGTATATGAAAAACATGTTTTTCAATGGCAAAAATCAATGAATATTGTAAATGCACAAACAGTAATATCTCCACATTGCAAGGTGCAATTCTGAAATTTTTAGCTTTTTCCTGTTAATCCTAGCATGATAAAGAAGATTCAAAGAGAGTGAGATGCCAGCTCCTTTCATTCAGTCAGTAGCTTCAAACATTTCTGGTATATGAAAAACATGTTTTTCAATGGCAAAAATCAATGAATATTGTAAATGCACAAACAGTAATATCTCCACATTGCACGGTGCAATTCTGAAATTTTTTGCTTTTTCCTGCTAATCTTAGCATGATAAAGAAGATTCAAAGAGAGTGAGATGCCAGCTCCTTTCATTCAGTCAGTAGCTTCAAACATTTCTGGTATATGAAAAACATGTTTTTCAATGGCAAAAATCAATGAATATTGTAAATGCACAAACAGTAATATCTCCACATTGCATGGTGCAATTCTGAAATTTTTAGCTTTTTCCTGTTAATCCTAGCATGATAAAGAAGATTCAAAGAGAGTGAGATGCCAGCTCCTTTCATTCAGTCAGTAGCTTCAAACATTTCTGGTATATGAAAAACATGTTTTTCAATGGCAAAAATCAATGAATATTGTAAATGCACAAACAGTAATATCTCCACATTGCAAGGTGCAATTCTGAAATTTTTAGCTTTTTCCTGTTAATCCTAGCATGATAAAGAAGATTCAAAGAGAGTGAGATGCCAGCTCCTTTCATTCAGTCAGTAGCTTCAAACATTTCTGGTATATGAAAAACATGTTTTTCAATGGCAAAAATCAATGAATATTGTAAATGCACAAACAGTAATATCTCCACATTGCACGGTGCAATTCTGAAATTTTTTGCTTTTTCCTGTTAATCCTAGCATGATAAAGAAGATTCAAAGAGAGTGAGATGCCAGCTCCTTTCATTCAGTCAGTAGCTTCAAACATTTCTGGACGTTTTTCAATGGCAAAAATCAATGAATATTGTAAATGCACAAACAGTAATATCTCCACATTGCACGGTGCAATTCTGAAATGTTTTGCTTTTTCCTGTTAATCCTAGCATGATAAAGAAGATTCAAAGAGAGTGAGATGCCAGCTCCTTTCATTCAGTCAGTAGCTTCAAACATTTCTGGACGTTTTTCAATGGCAAAAATCAATGAATATTGTAAATGCACAAACAGTAATATCTCCACATTGCACGGTGCAATTCTGAAATTTTTTGCTTTTTCCTGTTAATCCTAGCATGATAAAGAAGATTCAAAGAGAGTGAGATGCCAGCTCCTTTCATTCAGTCAGTAGCTTCAAACATTTCTGGACGTTTTTCAATGGCAAAAATCAATGAATATTGTAAATGCACAAACAGTAATATCTCCACATTGCACGGTGCAATTCTGAAATTTTTTGCTTTTTCCTGTTAATCCTAGCATGATAAAGAAGATTCAAAGAGAGTGAGATGCCAGCTCCTTTCATTCAGTCAGTAGCTTCAAACATTTCTGGACGTTTTTCAATGGCAAAAATCAATGAATATTGTAAATGCACAAACAGTAATATCTCCACATTGCACGGTGCAATTCTGAAATTTTTTGCTTTTTCCTGTTAATCCTAGCATGATAAAGAAGATTCAAAGAGAGTGAGATGCCAGCTCCTTTCATTCAGTCAGTAGCTTCAAACATTTCTGGTATATGAAAAACATGTTTTTCAATGGCAAAAATCAATGAATATTGTAAATGCACAAACAGTAATATCTCCACATTGCACGGTGCAATTCTGAAATTTTTAGCTTTTTCCTGTTAATCCTAGCATGATAAAGAAGATTCAAAGAGAGTGAGATGCCAGCTCCTTTCATTCAGTCAGTAGCTTCAAACATTTCTGGTATATGAAAAACATGTTTTTCAATGGCAAAAATCAATGAATATTGTAAATGCACAAACAGTAATATCTCCACATTGCACGGTGCAATTCTGAAATTTTTTGCTTTTTCCTGTTAATCCTAGCATGATAAAGAAGATTCAAAGAGAGTGAGATGCCAGCTCCTTTCATTCAGTCAGTAGCTTCAAACATTTCTGGACGTTTTTCAATGGCAAAAATCAATGAATATTGTAAATGCACAAACAGTAATATCTCCACATTGCACGGTGCAATTCTGAAATTTTTTGCTTTTTCCTGTTAATCCTAGCATGATAAAGAAGATTCAAAGAGAGTGAGATGCCAGCTCCTTTCATTCAGTCAGTAGCTTCAAACATTTCTGGTATATGAAAAACATGTTTTTCAATGGCAAAAATCAATGAATATTGTAAATGCACAAACAGTAATATCTCCACATTGCAAGGTGCAATTCTGAAATTTTTAGCTTTTTCCTGTTAATCCTAGCATGATAAAGAAGATTCAAAGAGAGTGAGATGCCAGCTCCTTTCATTCAGTCAGTAGCTTCAAACATTTCTGGTATATGAAAAACATGTTTTTCAATGGCAAAAATCAATGAATATTGTAAATGCACAAACAGTAATATCTCCACATTGCACGGTGCAATTCTGAAATTTTTTGCTTTTTCCTGCTAATCTTAGCATGATAAAGAAGATTCAAAGAGAGTGAGATGCCAGCTCCTTTCATTCAGTCAGTAGCTTCAAACATTTCTGGTATATGAAAAACATGTTTTTCAATGGCAAAAATCAATGAATATTGTAAATGCACAAACAGTAATATCTCCACATTGCATGGTGCAATTCTGAAATTTTTAGCTTTTTCCTGTTAATCCTAGCATGATAAAGAAGATTCAAAGAGAGTGAGATGCCAGCTCCTTTCATTCAGTCAGTAGCTTCAAACATTTCTGGTATATGAAAAACATGTTTTTCAATGGCAAAAATCAATGAATATTGTAAATGCACAAACAGTAATATCTCCACATTGCAAGGTGCAATTCTGAAATTTTTAGCTTTTTCCTGTTAATCCTAGCATGATAAAGAAGATTCAAAGAGAGTGAGATGCCAGCTCCTTTCATTCAGTCAGTAGCTTCAAACATTTCTGGTATATGAAAAACATGTTTTTCAATGGCAAAAATCAATGAATATTGTAAATGCACAAACAGTAATATCTCCACATTGCACGGTGCAATTCTGAAATTTTTTGCTTTTTCCTGTTAATCCTAGCATGATAAAGAAGATTCAAAGAGAGTGAGATGCCAGCTCCTTTCATTCAGTCAGTAGCTTCAAACATTTCTGGACGTTTTTCAATGGCAAAAATCAATGAATATTGTAAATGCACAAACAGTAATATCTCCACATTGCACGGTGCAATTCTGAAATGTTTTGCTTTTTCCTGTTAATCCTAGCATGATAAAGAAGATTCAAAGAGAGTGAGATGCCAGCTCCTTTCATTCAGTCAGTAGCTTCAAACATTTCTGGACGTTTTTCAATGGCAAAAATCAATGAATATTGTAAATGCACAAACAGTAATATCTCCACATTGCACGGTGCAATTCTGAAATTTTTTGCTTTTTCCTGTTAATCCTAGCATGATAAAGAAGATTCAAAGAGAGTGAGATGCCAGCTCCTTTCATTCAGTCAGTAGCTTCAAACATTTCTGGTATATGAAAAACATGTTTTTCAATGGCAAAAATCAATGAATATTGTAAATGCACAAACAGTAATATCTCCACATTGCAAGGTGCAATTCTGAAATTTTTAGCTTTTTCCTGTTAATCCTAGCATGATAAAGAAGATTCAAAGAGAGTGAGATGCCAGCTCCTTTCATTCAGTCAGTAGCTTCAAACATTTCTGGTATATGAAAAACATGTTTTTCAATGGCAAAAATCAATGAATATTGTAAATGCACAAACAGTAATATCTCCACATTGCAAGGTGCAATTCTGAAATTTTTTGCTTTTTCCTGCTAATCCTAGCATGATAAAGAAGATTCAAAGAGAGTGAGATGCCAGCTCCTTTCATTCAGTCAGTAGCTTCAAACATTTCTGGTATATGAAAAACATGTTTTTCAATGGCAAAAATCAATGAATATTGTAAATGCACAAACAGTAATATCTCCACATTGCACGGTGCAATTCTGAAATTTTTAGCTTTTTCCTGTTAATCCTAGCATGATAAAGAAGATTCAAAGAGAGTGAGATGCCAGCTCCTTTCATTCAGTCAGTAGCTTCAAACATTTCTGGTATATGAAAAACATGTTTTTCAATGGCAAAAATCAATGAATATTGTAAATGCACAAACAGTAATATCTCCACATTGCAAGGTGCAATTCTGAAATTTTTAGCTTTTTTCTGTTAATCCTAGCATGATAAAGAAGATTCAAAGAGAGTGAGATGCCAGCTCCTTTCATTCAGTCAGTAGCTTCAAACATTTCTGGTATATGAAAAACATGTTTTTCAATGGCAAAAATCAATGAATATTGTAAATGCACAAACAGTAATATCTCCACATTGCACGGTGCAATTCTGAAATTTTTTGCTTTTTCCTGTTAATCCTAGCATGATAAAGAAGATTCAAAGAGAGTGAGATGCCAGCTCCTTTCATTCAGTCAGTAGCTTCAAACATTTCTGGACGTTTTTCAATGGCAAAAATCAATGAATATTGTAAATGCACAAACAGTAATATCTCCACATTGCACGGTGCAATTCTGAAATTTTTTGCTTTTTCCTGTTAATCCTAGCATGATAAAGAAGATTCAAAGAGAGTGAGATGCCAGCTCCTTTCATTCAGTCAGTAGCTTCAAACATTTCTGGTATATGAAAAACATGTTTTTCAATGGCAAAAATCAATGAATATTGTAAATGCACAAACAGTAATATCTCCACATTGCACGGTGCAATTCTGAAATTTTTTGCTTTTTCCTGCTAATCCTAGCATGATAAAGAAGATTCAAAGAGAGTGAGATGCCAGCTCCTTTCATTCAGTCAGTAGCTTCAAACATTTCTGGTATATGAAAAACATGTTTTTCAATGGCAAAAATCAATGAATATTGTAAATGCACAAACAGTAATATCTCCACATTGCACGGTGCAATTCTGAAATTTTTAGCTTTTTCCTGCTAATCCTAGCATGATAAAGAAGATTCAAAGAGAGTGAGATGCCAGCTCCTTTCATTCAGTCAGTAGCTTCAAACATTTCTGGACGTTTTTCAATGGCAAAAATCAATGAATATTGTAAATGCACAAACAGTAATATCTCCACATTGCATGGTGCAATTCTGAAATTTTTTGCTTTTTCCTGTTAATCCTAGCATGATAAAGAAGATTCAAAGAGAGTGAGATGCCAGCTCCTTTCATTCAGTCAGTAGCTTCAAACATTTCTGGTATATGAAAAACATGTTTTTCAATGGCAAAAATCAATGAATATTGTAAATGCACAAACAGTAATATCTCCACATTGCAAGGTGCAATTCTGAAATTTTTAGCTTTTTCCTGCTAATCCTAGCATGATAAAGAAGATTCAAAGAGAGTGAGATGCCAGCTCCTTTCATTCAGTCAGTAGCTTCAAACATTTCTGGTATATGAAAAACATGTTTTTCAATGGCAAAAATCAATGAATATTGTAAATGCACAAACAGTAATATCTCCACATTGCACGGTGCAATTCTGAAATTTTTTGCTTTTTCCTGCTAATCCTAGCATGATAAAGAAGATTCAAAGAGAGTGAGATGCCAGCTCCTTTCATTCAGTCAGTAGCTTCAAACATTTCTGGTATATGAAAAACATGTTTTTCAATGGCAAAAATCAATGAATATTGTAAATGCACAAACAGTAATATCTCCACATTGCACGGTGCAATTCTGAAATTTTTAGCTTTTTCCTGTTAATCCTAGCATGATAAAGAAGATTCAAAGAGAGTGAGATGCCAGCTCCTTTCATTCAGTCAGTAGCTTCAAACATTTCTGGTATATGAAAAACATGTTTTTCAATGGCAAAAATCAATGAATATTGTAAATGCACAAACAGTAATATCTCCACATTGCAAGGTGCAATTCTGAAATTTTTAGCTTTTTTCTGTTAATCCTAGCATGATAAAGAAGATTCAAAGAGAGTGAGATGCCAGCTCCTTTCATTCAGTCAGTAGCTTCAAACATTTCTGGTATATGAAAAACATGTTTTTCAATGGCAAAAATCAATGAATATTGTAAATGCACAAACAGTAATATCTCCACATTGCACGGTGCAATTCTGAAATTTTTTGCTTTTTCCTGTTAATCCTAGCATGATAAAGAAGATTCAAAGAGAGTGAGATGCCAGCTCCTTTCATTCAGTCAGTAGCTTCAAACATTTCTGGACGTTTTTCAATGGCAAAAATCAA
>NW_027369964.1:0-39168 GCF_046119375.1 Phyllobates terribilis
ACAATAAGTGGTTGAAAGAAGTGACCCGGCCGTTCTTCCACTTGGAAGCCCCTTTATTAGTTCAAGTTAAAAGGAAAAGAAATAAAACAGCGACCAAAGACAACACGAAAAATGATAGAAAAGATGCTGAAGGTCAAGACTTCGAAAACTTGCTGGGTTCATACACGTCTAAAAGCCATAATGTGGTGCAGGAATACATTAGCATGGCGCCTCAGTTGCCCTCAGGTTGTGTGTGATATTGCAACTCAACACCATTCACTTCAGTGCAGCGAGGTTGAATATTAGATGCAGCCCATGGACAGATGTAGGGCTGTTTTTTTTTTTTTTTTTGAAGAAATTCTGATCCTAGTTGACTCTTTAACCCCTTCACGACCTTGCGATTTTCAGTTCTTGCGCTTTCTTTTTTTGCTCTGCTTCTTCCTAGAGCCATAACTTTTTTTTATTTTTCCATCAATATGGCCGTATGGGGGCTTGTTTTTTTGCAGGACGAGTTGTACTTTTAAATGTCACCATTGATTTTACCATGTAGCGTACTGGAAAATGGGAATAAAATTTCCAAGTGCAGTGAAATTGCTAAAAAAACAAAGTGCAATTCCACAATTGTTTCTTTTTTTTTTTTACCATGTTAAATAAATGCTAAAACTGACCTGTCAATATGATTCTCCAGGTCAGCAAGAGTATGCAGATACCAAACATATATACCGTATATATTGGAGTATAAGCCGATCTGAATATAAGCCGAGAGACCTAATTTTACCACAAAAAACTGGGAAAACTTATTGACTTGAGTATAAGCCTAGGGTGGGAAATGCAGCAGCTACTGGTAAATTTCCCCATCCTGGTAAGTATTGCCCCCTCACCCCCAATCCTGGTATGCATGGCACCCCTCACCCCCAATCCTGGTATGCATGGCCCCCCTCACCCCCAATCCTGGTTTGCATGGCCCCCCATCACTGCACACATTAAAAAAATAAACACTCCTCCCCTCTGCTCCAGCGCATGCCGTCACTGCCATGCGCTCTCAGACGCCGAGCTGAGCTGTGGGGATATTCTCTCCTCTCCACGCTGGGACTATGTGCGTGGAGAAGAGTGAATACCCCTGTTCTTTAATGGCATACGCACAGTGTCAGCAGTGCCGCAGCTCCCACTGCCGCTCAGCTGTCTTGTGTGCCTGCTAATAAAGAGAATGCATATTCACCCTTTTCCATGGCCATTGGCGTGGAGAAGGGTGAATATGCATTCTCTTTAGTAGCGGGCACAGAAGATCACTGAGCCACAGTGGGTAGCTGCTGACACTGTGCGCACACCATTAAAGAAATGAATATTCACCCCTCTCTGCTCCCATGGGTGTGGAGAAAAGTGAATATTCATTTCCCTTTAGCGGCAGGCACACGTGGCAGCAGCCAGCTACTGTGTGTGCCCTGCTCCGCCGCCGCCGCAATCCACCTCCACTATCCACCACCGGACTATGTATATACCAGAGTATAAGCTGAGGGGGGCTTTTTCGGGCTGAAAGTCAGCTTATGCTCAAGTATATACGGTAGGTTCTTTAAGTGGTGAAAAGAAAATCCAAGGTTTGTAAGAAAAAAAATTAAATAAAATGTCACCATTTTTCGAGACCCGTAGCGTCATAGATACAATGTCCTGATCATCCGTTATTGCATTTTATTGCAATGTTACGGCGACCAAAAAACATAAATCTGGCTTCTCGATTTTTGTTTTCTTGTTACACAGTTTTAATTTAGTTAATATTATGATAGATCGGGCGTTTCTGAAAGCAGTGATACCAAATGTGTATTTTTTTATTTTGAATGGGGCAAAAAGGGGCCATTTGAACTCGTATATATTTTTTAATTTTTTCTTTTACTTCAATTGTCTCCACAGGAGACTAGAAGCTGTGATCATCCGATCCCTTGTGCTTCACATAGCAGGGCTTCAGCAAACATCTCCTATCATAAGAGATCTGTTATCATGGGAGTCTTCTGCAGACCCCCGGCTGTCATGCTAACCCATCGGCACCCCGTGATAACGCGACAGAGGTGCTGATGGGCTGGGTTTGTGATGCGCTTCCGGCACACTCGAGTTAAATGCTGCTATCAGTAATTGACAGCGGCATTTAACATGTAAACAGCTGCTGGTGGATCACGATCACAGCTGTGGCTGTTATGGGCACATGACAGTTGATCAGATCAGCTGTCATGTGTCGGGAAAGATGCGGGCTCAGCGCCGGATCCTGCATAAAAGCAGGGTAGAAGACCTTGAACATAACTACACGTCCGAGGTCGTAAAGGGGTTAATTTCCCAATGTGCTTGTGCTGCTGAGGAAATTACTATTAAGCACTTTTTTTGGGGGGTTTTGTTCCCTAAAAGACCTACAAAGAAATTTGACAGAAAAAAAAAACAAAACAATGCCCATACATACAGCAAAATGGGACGTACTATAAACAATGAACTTAACTTATTGACCCAGAAATATGGAGCTGTATAATAGGGTTATTAGGCATCTTAGACATGGGAAGACCATGGAATATATGTAGATTATGGGGAAATTAACATATTCCATATAAATAGGTGTATATTATATTCCATGTGCTTGTTGGGTGGGGGACCAGCTAAAGTGTTGCAATAAAACCGCCACTAACCTCCAAAACATGTGACTGTGGCTGCGTTGTGTACCACAAGGATAAACTAACGCTGTGCGTTGTGGTGACCATATCGTGACTTGACTCCAGCCCGAGCTTAGGAGGTCGGATAAGGACACGTTTTCCTGCCTGGCATATTATTGCTTCTGGTGAAGAATCAGCAGAGATGTGATGATGCGGCGGCGTCTTACTACACGACAGTAGTGCAGAATAGTAATCCGCGGTCATTGATGATCTGTGCGCTGGAGGTAAACACACAGGAGCCGGCCCACTGCACTCCTTAAACAAAGTAAACTTCATTTACTCTGTGACACATAGCCACCTAGTGGCAGCCACTAAAATAGCATTTTATTTAACGGTTTCAATGTCCTGACATTATTCCTGCTTTTTAAGTTAGTTCCCACGATGAGTTTTTGATGCTTAGTATTTTCATTGTGCCAAAAAAAAAACCCACAAATCTAGCGTCTTAGTTCCAGCAATGTGGATGTGATTTATAGAAATCTCAGGCCCTCTCTGCTTTTTTTCTTTTTTTCCTTTTTATACATCGAAAACTGACCTGCGGTGCGTGTTTGTTTCACAACATGCCATTATTTCTTAAGGGTTTTATGTGCAGATTTCCCCATAGACTTGTATGAATTGCAGAAAGCCTGCAGGTAAAAACGTATGTAATCCACACATGACTGTATCAATAAAGTTTTGTCAAAATCTTTATTTAAAACCTGACACACATAGGAAACTTAGTCTGCGTGCCCACAATCCTTTTTTTTTAAGCATTTCTGCAGCGGCAATTCCGCCTTGGAAACGCTTAAAAAACGCTTGGTAGAAGGTCTGCCATGTTCCCCAATGATAATCCGCATGTACTGTGCACATGCTGCGGAAATTTATTATTGCGGAAAAATCCGCAGCACTATCAATTATTTTTCTTTTTCGCCGCCATTGACTTGCATTGAATCACTTAATATCCGCATGACTACATGTGCACATGCGGATATTAAGTTATTCAATGTGCGGATGGTACCTGGGTTTGGAGAAGAGGAGACTCTCATCCAGACCCGGGTACCATAGTACCTGTAAAAAAAAAAAATATATATACATTATACTCCCCTTCTGATGGCCCCTGGTCTCCATAGCGATGTGTCCTGGCTCCCCGGCGACTCGCGATGGTCTAAAAGGACCTGCCATGACGTCATTTAGTCATGTGACAGGTCACACGACCGCTGACTAAATGATGTCATGGAAGGACCTTTTACACAACCGCGAGACACTGGGAAGACCGGACACATTGGATAAGGACACCGGGGGGCCATCGGAAGGTGAGTATAATGTTTTTTTTTACCATTCTTATTCTTTTTTTTTAACTATTACTTGGTCACACTATATATGCCGGTTGCATGGATTTATATAGTGTGACAAAGTTGACAAGCACTTTCCAAGTGATGCTAAAATCGCTTGGAAAGCGCTTGACAACCCGCATGCAGAAATGCAAGTGAAGAACACTTGACAAATGCTTCTACCTGGCAGGAATCCGCATGTACAATCCGCGTGTACAATCCGCATGCTTTTTTTTCTGCCAGGGAGATGCAGAAACGCTCAGGAAAAATCCGGAGCATTTCTGCATCGTGGGCACATAGCCTTCCTTACTGCAGCGTCAAAAATGTGATAAAAACAAGCAAATAACTTAGTTTACGTAATAGCTGCAGAAATGCTGGAAAAAATCTTGAAAATCAGTCACCAAAAATTCATTGTGGTAGGGTATCGTTAGGGTATGTCCGCCAAGTGAAGGAGATTTCTGACATCCCATGCTCAGTGTATTTTTTCCTTGTAGATTTGAACAGTGTGTTGTTTTTTTTTATTATTATTCGTGATCAAGCAGTGATGACAGAGCAATCTCACTTTCTCATAACGAAAGACATGTGGAGAAGATTGGATTTTAATGACTGGGTTCACACAGTGTGGCCAACGCGCGCATCTTTATTATTTGGCTGCAATTTTCCAAAATGGTTGCAAAACCACAGTGCCTTCTCCTCTTTTGGAAAAAGTAAAGCAAAAGCCGGCAACAGTGCTGAGCTGAAGACAGGAACTTTGTAGTAATTCACTTCATCTGGTTCATGTTTGTTTTTTTCATCTACAGCATTGAAGTACAGAATTAGAAAAACGATGGCTGTTTTCTTTCAGAAGCCGTTCACCACTGACCATGGGTTGTGCGGGGTATTTTGCTGACTAGCACCACATATAATGCCAAGGGGGTAGGGCCTGATTCTAGGGAGCCAAGAGCTGTCAATTCTCTGCTGCCATCCTAGCCACGTCATACACAATGTACCTGTTGGGGAATATGTGGGAGCACGTCCATATTGAACTTTTATGGAAATCTATATTGTTTCATACTCGCACCACTTTTTAAACTTTAATTTTGAATAAAAAATTTTCCAGCATGAAAGGTCAACTAACTTTGCAAAATCCTGTTATGGTGGGGTTTGTCTTCATAACTGTAAGAAAAAAACAACAACATGTAATGATGGACTTCCAAGCCTCTGCTTTTACCCAGTCAATTTGCATTTCTATCAGCATGTACTCATTTGGATTTGGAGTACTGTTGCTGGCAGTGAAGGAGCCCACCCTTGTGTCTTCCTCTGCTGCCTGCAGCTGGAGATTGTTCTGATAAGCCGAACACACAGTGCTGACCCCTTCACTGCCAGCAACAGAGTATGTGCTTATATCAGTGCAGCTGCCGCCTGGAAAAGCAGGGCTTCTGAAGCATTTACCTGCACATTTTTACAGGAATGAAGACCAATTCCATAATAAAGTAATTTGCTAAGTTTAACATTTCCATGCTGGACAATAACTTTAACCAGTATTTACTACCGAACAATTATATTGCATTATATTGCTGTCAATACAGATGTAATTGATAAAATCACATGATATCTACCCATTGTGCACACCGATACCTCTGTGAAGCAAATAGAAACCATTCGCTCATAAAGATGGTGTTTTGTGCCAAAAATGTCAAGTTTTGTCTCATCAGGCCTGTGTCCTAGGATTCTGTCCTTCTGCCTTGTCTTTACTGGTATGATAATGATATAAAATGGAAGTGTCTGGTTTTTGATTTTTATCCCTGCTGCTCCCCCAGATTTTTTTTGATTCTTTATCCGGTTCCAATGATTTGGGCCTTTTTATTTGGTGGTAATTTTTATGGTTTTTACCAAGGAGATGGGGCTGAGGAATCTCTGGGGGATCTGTAGGTTGCTCTGCATTATTAGTGTATGTGCACACGTTAAGGCTATGTGCCCACGTTGCATTTATGAAGCAGAAAATTTCTGCTGCATAAATGCAAGTCCTCTCCTGGAAAAACGCATGCGGAATTCCGCACGCGTTTATCGCGCATTTTTCGCGTGTTAATCACGCGTTTTCCACATGCGGAATTGCCTTGCGTTTTTTATGCATTGGACTAAGGCAATTCCGCTTGCGGAAACGCAAAATTAAATGACATGCTGCAGATTTTTGAACGCGGCATAAACGCTGCGGAAAAATCCACAACATGTGCATAGAACTTGCGGAATCCCATTGGGGACCATGGGGTGCGGATATACATGCGTTTTTCAAGCGTTTACGCTGCGGAAATTCCGCAGCATATACGCTTGAAAAATGCTACGTGGGCACACAGCCTAAGTATTTGCAGACATTTCTGTACCATTTCTGAATCTCTTGGGGGAAAATGCAGCGTAAAATATGTTTTGTTCTTGATGTGTTTTTGTTGCCAATTTTTCTCCACTTATTGGTAAAATCTACAGCAAAAACGCTGAAAGAATTGACGTGCCTCAGAATTAAAAGAAAGAAGCAACGACGTGACTTGCAGATTTGGACACAACCCTTCAGGTTTTGTGACAAAACTGCGCAGAAAAAAAACACGCCAAATGCAACGTGTGTACACAGCCTTACCCTGTGAGCCCCACCCCCTTGGCTATGACCATACGACTGATCACTGAATAAAAAAAAGCCTCTATCTATTGAACCATATGGCGGATTAGGAAAAAGCTGAATACTTTTGAACTGGTGTCTGGTCGTTAAATTTTTTTCTCTCCCCATTTTGGATGTGTTTCTGGATATAGCGGGTTCTTCCACTTCCCACCCTTCTGTTTGGAATATTCAATGTCTTCCTACTACAGCAGACTGATGTAGTCTATAGTGCAATAACCACTTGGCTGCCTTTATCCTTAAAGGGGTTTGCCAATATTGATAATTGTCCCTTTAATGCGACTGCCGTACTGTCAGCAGTCCCCTAGAGAATGAGTGGAGCAGAGGTGTGAGTGCTGGACCTCCACTCTACTCTGATCTGTGAGTTTCTAAGTGGTTAAATCCCCATAAATTAGCAAGTGAAGGGTACCATCCCCCTTGATACAGATAACGTGCTGATATCTGGCATCTCCCATCCAAAATGTGACTGAAGAGAGACCATCTCTCACTACATCGCCTTATACAATGGGAGAAATGAGCAGAAAATGGATTTTACAAATGCACTTTTCTAACATTTCTCATGTTGCTCATTTTGCTAGGTTTATCACGGAGCAATTTCCAATAACTGAACCAGAAGTGAACATTTGGCTGCAAATCTCCCTGGGATTATACCTCGTCTGGAAAGAAAACTTCTGCAACCATGATTACGTCCGAGCTGTCTGTTTTACAGTAAGTTCTTGTCTTGTACTTTTAGTGTTTCAAGTATAATTTCCCTGATCTAGAGAACCGAGTGAAATGTACACTTTCTCTTAGGGACTCTACAAATGAGAGCGCCACAGTGCACACAGACATGTCCGCCGTGGCAAGCGAGATGAGCTCCAACATTGTGGAGGACATAGAGGTGAAGGGGAAGAGAAAAAGAGGGCGTCCAGGAAGGCCTCCGGTACGTGGCGCTATGATCTCTAAAGGACGTGCCTGGTTACACGGTTGAAAGCTCGTCCTCAATTACTCCTTCTGTTTGTAGTCTGCCATAAAGAAACCGCGAAAGACTCCAGGCGAGAGGAGTCGGGGAGAGCCCGGATCCCGAGGAAGAGGGAGGGCGAACGGACATCCTCAGCAGAATGGAGAAGGCGAGCCAGTCACCCTCTTTGATGTTGTAAAGATGGGCAAGAGCGCCATGCAGGTAGTCACTATGGTCAAGATGGCAGGTTGTGGCGCAGATCCCCCCCCCCCCCCCCCCCGAAGACCTCGCTTTAAGTGCTTCAGGTAGTGGTCCATGCTGCAGACTCCTCACATCTATACATAAGGATCTAGCTGGGGAGCCGGGCCTAATGTGACTCTTCAACACCGCCCCCATGCTGGATGAGCGAGCTGAGCCCAAAACATACAGGAGTTTACTTCATCAGAGTAGTATAGAGCTTGTGTTAGATTTTACAGTTTAAAGTGTCAAATTCACAACACTGCTGCATGAGATAAAAAAAAAAATCTTTATTTTCTATTCAAACGCTACACTAAAGCGCACGACCCCTTTAATCCCTTCACGACCTTCAGATTTTCCGTTTCAGCGTTTGTTTTTTGCTCCCCTTCTTCCCAGAACTTTTTTTTATTTTTCCATCCATTATAGCCATATGAGGGCGTTTTTTTGCGGGACGAGTTGTACATTTGAATGACACCATTGATTTTACCATATAGTGAGTGTACTGTAAAACAGGAAAAAAATTCCAAGTGCGGTGCAATTCCACAATTGTTTTTTGGGTTTTTTATTTACCATGTTCACTAAATGCAAAAACTGACCTGCCAATATGATTCTCCTGGTCATTACAAGTTCATAGACACCAAACCTGTATAGGTTGTTTTTTTATTTAAGTGGTGAAAAAAAATGTCCAAAGTTTGTAAGACAAAAAAAAGTTGTCATTTTCCGAGACCTGTAGAGTCACCACTTTTCATGATCTGGAGCTGTGTGAGGGCTTATTTTTTGCGCTCTCTGAGCTGACTTTTATTGATATTATTTTGGAGTAGATGCAATGTTTTGATCTGTTATTGCATTTTATTGCAATGTTTGCGGCGACCAAAAAAAAGGTAATTCTGGCGTTTTGATTTACTTTTTTCTTGTTACACAGTGTACCGATTTTGTTTTAATCCACTTTATATTTTGGCTGCTTGGACATTTCTGAACGCAGTGATAGCAAATATGTGTTTTTTTTTTTTGTTTTGTTTAAGTTTTTTATTTTGAATGGGGCAAAATGGGGGTGTTTAAAAAATATTATCAAAAGTTCGAAACCATTTTTTTTTTACTTCAGTAGTCCCCTCAGGAGACTGAAAGCTGTGATCATCTGATTGCCTGTGGGCCGGCGTTCATAGGAGATTTACAATGACAGGCACTGGTGTGTTCAGCTGACCCCTGGCTGTCATGACAACCCATCGGCGATCACGTGACAGGGACGCCTATGGTCGTGTCTTATGACACGCTTCTGGTTCGCACCCGTTAAATGCTGCTGTCAGAGATTGACAGTGGCATTTAACTTGACAGTCATGGGTGGATTGCGGGCCCACCCATTGCTGTGAGAGGCACATGATGACTGATCAGATCAGCTCTTATGTGCTTGGAAAGATGCGGGCTCGGTACCGGAGCCCGCATGAAATGCAGGGACACAACCTTGGATGTAACTATATGTCCAAAGTCGTAAAGGGGTTATATTAAGTCATGAAAGAGATGTTCTAGCTTATTCAAGGAGACATTCTGATTAATATTACTGACCCAAACGTCTTTCTTCTCCACAGTCTGTAGTCGACGACTGGATTGAATCTTACAAGCAGGACCGAGATATTGCACTTCTGGACTTGATAAACTTTTTCATCCAGTGTTCAGGGTGTAAAGGTAAGAGGAGTGCTGTGGGCTGTCCGAGCCGCTGATGCCTTAGTAATGTGAGAACATAATTAACTATTGTTATGTAAGAAGTCTAGTGCCATTCAGATGAAGGATGTACTAATGTAGACTGATCAATACGAAGGAAATTGCGCAGATCAGCTGTTTCTGAACTCCGCTCTCCTCGGACCATTGAGAGCGGTCATAGAGGGATTTTCTGATCTCAGCCGTCAATGAGCCAGAGTACAACATGTAGAATTGGATATGTTTGATTTTTTTTGTTTTTAAGGGTCTTTCCATCATATAACTACAATGATGTTGAGCTTTTATACAGTTAGTATAAGAGAGATCCCATTCCTTATTCTCATTTGCACATGGAAACACAAGAAGCGATGGAATGAAACAAAGGGAGAAAATACAGATTAGATAATTAGATAAATTTTCTCTAATAACCCCCCACGGCAGCACACAGGAGGATGTAGCCCCACCCTAATAGGGACAGGAAATACGAAGAGGTTTAAATAGCCCCTCCCACATCCTCCCTCCAGTGTTATTTCCTGTCCCTATCAGGGATGAAGAGGTCATCCCCGGTGTGCTGGACCGGCGACAGGCACTGGGAGAAAGCTATTAGTCGGGCAGCGGAGGATCGAGCAGTTTACCTCTCCTCCTTACATGCACTGCTCCCGTCTCCTCCGGATTCGGGACCCCCTCCTCCAGTCCGCGCTCTTGGGCAAGGTCTGCAGGATCTTCTGGCCGGAGGCCTCTTTGAGCTCTCCGGTCCATCTCCTCCTCCTCTCTCCCGCTGGATGCGTGGGGGATGCTGGTCTCCAGGATGTGGAGCGCACTCCGCGGCGCCGGAAGTGACGTCGGACGCTGAGCGGTGGATGATGTCACTTCCGTCGGTTGTGCGTTGGACCGCAACAAACATTAAGGGGGAAAAGAGCGGTGTAGCCGCCGGTGATAACATGTCTGCACCTGGACACCGGGGGAGGAGCCCTCGAACAGAGGGAGGCACTGGTCCAATCGCCATAAAGGAGCCCTGGACAGGAAGACATCTGCAGGTAGGACAAAACCATGTCTGTTGAAGCTTCTCGCTCTGCATCTGTAGAGCCCAGCGCTGGTCCGGTCCCAGTAAGTATGGCACTGATAGTCCATCTCCCAGATGCAGGGAATAGTGATTATAGCTCCCTTTCCCTTCTCCCCTCTCTTGTAGGGGGACAAGGGACCTGCATCTGGAGACTAAGCTAAACCGTGCTATCGTCCTCCCATAGAAAGCCCCTATGCAAGGACTGTACGGAGAAGATAGTTCCTGCCTGATAATCTTCCTTAATGGAAGAAATAAAGGGGATTATACGTCAAGAGATCAAATCCTCTTTAGCCTCAGTCACTCTCCCTACATCCTCACCTATTCAGGATTCTACATCTACTCCCTCAGCAGCCAAAAAGAGGAAGATCAGCCCACCAGCGAGAGGGAAGGAAGACTCTCAAGAGGAGATAAATATCTCGGAAGATCTTCCAGAGGAAGGTGAACTGAGTCCAACTCCTGATAACTCCCAGCAAGAGAGATATTACTCTCCATCCGAAAGCTTGGAGGAACTCCTCATGGCAGTAAGGAGAACTATGGAGGTCGAGGAAGAAAAAGTTCCCCAGACAGTACAGGATCAGATGTTTGGGGGGGGCTACGTTCCAGAAAAAAATTAGTGTTCCCTATTCACCAGAGTATTAGGGACTTAGTCTTAGAGGAGTGGGAATCTCCAGAAAAGAGGTTGAATACCCCTACGGAGTTAAAGGATAGATTTCCTGTAGACAACGAGACTGCAGAATGCTGGTCTGAAGTCCCAAGAGTGGATATCCAGATTGCACAAGTGGCAAAGAAAACCACAATGCCCTTTGAAGATTCCTCTCAATTAAAAGACCCCTTGGAACGCAAAATGGAGGGACTACTCAGAAAATCCTGGGAGACCTCGGCAGCACTATTAAACACCAACGCAGTCTCTACGGGCATAGCTCGATCAATGGCTCGTTGGCTAGATCAACTGGAGGAACACCTGGTCTCGGGCACCCCCAAGAGAAGACATCTTAGCATCCCTACCATTTCTACAGAAAACTATGGGGTTTTTAGCAGATGCTTCTTCAGAATCAGTGAGAGTGGCGGCAAGAGCATCTGGGTTATCAAACTCTGTAAGAAGGGCCCTATGGTTGAAATCCTGGAGTGGCGATGTGGCATCAAAAATGAAATTGTGTTCCATCCCCTTTAAAGGGAAATACATGTTCGGGCCAGCCCTAGATGATCTTCTAGAGAAGGCCTCAGACAAGAAGGCCCTCCCGGATCCTAGAAATGTAAGGAAAAGGCCTTTTCGTCCCTCCCAGGAACAGACCCCTCGATGTAGGGGTAAAGGGAAAACAGGACAATGGAGCTACCCAAAAGGTCGAGGAGGCAAGAATCTTTCTCTCCCCAAAATCAACGTCAGAACAGACCATGACGTCAGGACAGTCGGGGGCCGCATCTTGAATTTTCTCCCTCAGTGGAAAGAAATCTGCTGAGACCCATGGGTCCTGAGGGTAGTCGAATTTGGAGCAAAAATAAATTTCTCCTCCTATCCTCCACAGAGAATAAAGTTAACACAGCTCTCTTCTCAGTCGGCAGGCCTCCCTGATATCCTGTCTTAAAGACCTATTGTCCTCAGGGGTGATATCCCTGGTTCCTACAAGGGTGATAGGCACCGGACATTATTCCAGACTCTTCCTAATAAAAAAAAAACAAAACAAATGGCTCACACCAAGTGATAATCGAAGGCCACTGAATCAGTATATCCACTACCAACGATTCAAGATGGAATCCATCAGGTCGACTGTCCCCCTGATAGGACAGGACCATGTCATGGCCACAATCGATCTCCATGATGCATATTACCACATCCCCATACATCCACTTCACAGGAGGTTCCTAAGATTGGCAGTTACTGAAGGGGAACAAATAGTCCACTACCAGTTCAATGTTCTCCCATTCGGGATATCACCAGCCCCGCGAATATTTACAAAGGTCATGGCTGAAGTCATAGCTTATATCCGGGGTCAGAAAATTTCAATAGTACCATACCTCAAGGACCTGTTATTAATCGGTCCCTCAGTACCAGTACTCCAAGAACATATACAGTTGACCACTCAGATCCTGTCGTCTCTGAACTGGTTAGTGAACCACAAAATATCGGATATGGTTCCCTCCATGACAAAAACATTTCTAGGAGTACTATTGGATTCCCACAGCCAGATGTCATTTCTGCCCAAACAAAAACAGGTCATGCTAAAAGCAAAGATCAATGTCCTAAGAAGCAGGAGATCAGTATCATTGAGAGATGCCATGTCCGTCCTCGGGTCAATGACATCCTGTATCCAGATGGTGGCCTGGGCTCAGGCACATACCCGAGCATTAGACCCACATCCTTACGAATTTGGACGGATCTCCATGGTCTCTGAACAGGAAAATCCCTATACCACCACGGGTAAAGACCTCTCTATTCTGGTGGCTGAGCATGAAAAATCTGAACAGAGGAGTACCATGGATCCAGAATCCGCTAGTAACCATAAAAGTGGATGCCAGCTGGAAGGGATGGGGAGCCATGGTCTCCCAAGAGCTATTCCAGGGTATATGGACCAAAGAGGTGAGAGAGCTCTCATCAAATTTCAGAGAATTAATAGCCGTAGAGGAAGTCCTCAGAGCAGCAGAGCCTCTGGTCCAGAAAACTCATACAGATATTTTCAGACAATATCACCATAGTAGCCCACCTTCATCATCAAGGGGGCACAAGATACGAAAGCTTTAAAAGCAATCTCTGCGAGAATATTTTCCTGGGCCGAAGAACATCTTTTATCCCTGTTGGCTCTTCATATCAAAGGTTCAGTCAATGTCCAGGTCGATTTCTTAAGCAGAACAAAGATTCATCCAGGAGAGTGGAGCCTAAACCCAGACGTCTTCCGGATGTTAGTCGAGAGATGGGGCTATCCAGAGGTAGATCTCTTCCCCGGACACCAGAACGCGAAGGTACCTCAATATTTCTCCCTGGATCCAAACGGCCCTTGCTTGGGCGTGGACGCATTTGCTCACCAGTGGGAATTCAAACTAGCGTATGCCTTTCCCCCACTGCCTATCCTTTCAAAAACCTTACAAAAGATAAGGACCGAAGGGACCAGAGTAATCCTAGTGGCCCCTCTCTGGTCAAAAAGAAGTTGGTTCGGAACGTTAACCAGTCTGAGTGTGGAGAACCCTCTAATCCTTCCTCCCATCAAAGATCTCCTTCTCCAGGGACCAATTCACCATCCGGATCCCGAGAGACTGCACCTAACTGCCTGGCTTCTGAATTCCTGATATTAAAAACGAGGCCTCTCAGAGAAAGTCATCAAAACTCTCCAGAAGAGCAGGAAACCTGTAACGAACACCATTTACCATAAGAGCTGGAAAGCCTTCTTAAGGTGATGTGCACCCACTCACTCAGACCCTCATAGGGCTGATGTGGCACAGATTCTAGACCTAGTACTCTTAAGGTCCAGGTAGCAGCGTTAGGCTCATACTTTGATCAAAGACTAGCTGAACATCAGTGGGTGAGAAGATTTATGACAGCAGCCATCCGCATCCACCCTACAGTAACAAACTTAATTCCCCCCTGGGACCTTAACATTGTTCTGAAGGGGTTAACCCTTCCACCCTTTGGTACCTTATCAGCCATAAGACTGGACAGGCTGACCTGGAAAACAAGAGGGCAATTACAGAGGCTTGCCAGATCCAGGATCTCCCTCCTCCAGCAAGGCTCAAGGCCCATTCTACAAGGGTGATATCTGTCTCCTGGGCTGAAAAAGCCAGCGTATCCATCAAACAGATTTGCAGAGCTGTTACGTGGTCTTCCATTCATACTTTCTCCAAACACTACAGACTAGACCTAATGTCTGTTGGAGATTTAGCCTTTGGAAGGAAGGTCCTTCAGGCTATTGTCCCTTCCTAGTATATCTTTGGTATACCTCCTGTGTGCTGTCGTGGGGGGTTATTAGAGAAAATAGAATTAGACTTACCGGTAATTCTGTTTCAAATAACCCACCACGACATCACGGGTAATTCCCTCCCCCTCACTTAATTGTTTCTACGACAGCCGGATCAGTAGAAATAAAAATTAATTTGAAGCATCTATACTCTTGTGGTCCTTTGTAAGAACACTGGAGGGAGGATGTGGGAGGGGCTATTTAAACCTCTTCGTATTTCCTGTCCCTATTAGGGTGGGGTTACATCCTCCTGTGTGCTGTCGTGATGGGTTATTAGAAACCTAATTACCGGTAAGTCTAATTCTATTTTTTGATAGTGAGGGTGATTAATGAGTGGAGCAGGCGCCGAGAGAGATGGTGAGTTCTCCTTCAATGGACGTCTTCAGAGGCTGGACAGACATCTGTCTGACAACCTACATATGAATGCAGAGTATTCATTAAACCACTCTCAAAAATAGGTTTAATAAAATACTGATTTTATCTATGTAAAAACATGAACCATGCAAAAAATGACACATGTATGAGGAGTCCAAATAGAGTATAAATGAAGTGAAGAAAAAGCTGGTAGTGAGTCAGGTCTAACCTGAGATAGAATTATAAATATATGTAATACTCAAAGGAAAATGGCTGCCAAGTAACTATGTATATAGTCTGAAATTGACCGCCCCGACGCACATTTCGCAACATTGCAAAACGCGCGTTGTGGTCCTTTATCTTGTGATTATGCCTTCGGTAAGCATTGACTTTACTCGTAAATGGTTCAGCCTGGCCAAATAGGTAAATTTCAGACCATATACATATATTGTTACTTGGCTGCCATTTTCCTTGGAGTATTGCATATATTTGTAGTTATATCTCAGGTTAGACCTGACTCACCACCACCTTTTTCTTTACTTCATTTATACTCCATTTTGAATCCTCATACATGTCATTTTTTTGCATGGTTCATGTTTTTAAATGTTTTTAATAAAAAACGGATTTTATCTTTTTTTGTGAGTGGTTTAATGAGTACACTGTATTCATATGTAGGTTGTCATGTGGAGTAATCCACTGCTTATAATTTTCTAATTAAATGTTAATGGGGAGACTGATACTGATATGTCTTTAGTCGTAATCAAGGTTATATATTTTTTGAATATCTGCATGAGACATCTGTCTGAGATAGTTTAGTGAATCCTGCATTGAGCATACTTTTTTTTTTTCACTTTTATTATTCATGACTTTAATAAAAAAAAATTGTTGTCTAACTTTTAAAAGTACTGTCTTATGAAACTTTTTTTTTTTTTTTGGTTATATAGGTACGGTAAGAATTGAAATGTTCAGGAATATGCAGAATGCTGAAATTATCCGAAAAATGACTGAAGAATTTGATGAGGTATAAAGTAAAATGTTAAACATAATCTGGACTTTTGAACAGACTTCCAGAAATCAAGGCGGCTTGTGAAGTGGTTTACATCAATTCTTACTAGAGTTACTTAACCCTTTAAGGACCCAGACATTTATTTATTTGTTTTTTTTGCACTTTCCTTTTTTTCCTTCATGTTCCAAGAGCTGTAACTATATATTTTTCAGTTCACATAGCTGTATTGGGGGGCTTGTTTTTCCGGGTTGAGTTTGTCATTTTAAGACACCATTCAATATACTTTATATTGCACTGAAAAATATAAAAATAATCCCAGGTGGGGTGAAATAGAATTTATGAAAACATTTTTTTTTTTTTTGCTCCTTTAGAGGGCTTGAACCTGCATTTGCTAAAATACTGTAATATTGCAGTATATAGAGAAATCGATGTTCTATGAAGCTCATCCTGTACCTGAGCTTCACAGAAGTATGCAAAGATGGCAGCATTGGGTGGGACGTCAGCATGCTCATGGCAGCCATTGTAGCCCACCGACTCCCCGTGATGGCTTTGTGGGGAGCTGATAGACGCTGGTACTGGCAACTGTGCCATTTACTTACTGCTCTGAGATTGACAGCGGCATCTAAATGGTTAACAACAACGGGTGAAGCGCAGCTCCTGACACAGCTGGCAGGCAAAGATGCTTGTTGTTTAATTTAGCAGTCACTTGATGTGTCCGGAGCCTGCTCTGCTCCGGAGCCTGCTCTGCTCCGGAGCCTGCTCCGTACATCCCACCCACTGCATAATAAATATACCATGATTGGACATTTAGATGTTAAAATGGTTTTGTGTCTTCAGAAAATGCCTGTCACCCAGTGCAGATTTATTTTTGTGGGTTACTTACACCCCAGGTCCAGTGTGGAGTCTCTCTCTGCCGCTGCTCTCGTCGTTGGTTATTGTCTGCCGAGCTGACATCAGGGCTACTTTGCTACAGTAAATAATGGCGCTCAGTGACTCGTGCCGTCAATTCTGGCAGAGCCGCCGAGCTCATTGATGTGAATAATATATTCTGGGAAATGTATATATTTATTAAGACTTCGATATTTAGAGCCAAGGATGCCATTGGAACCTCAAATGTGTTGAGTGACGCTATCCTGATTGCTCAGGATCTGCTTCCATTCCTGGCACTAACTATAGCCCATGTACAGAGCTGTACTCTTCCCTTCTGAATGCTCAGAACTTTTTCTATTTATATTTGCCATTTTTGTATAGAATATTAAGAGGTTTTATCTCCTATTTGTTTTTTTGTTTTTTAGGACAGCGGTGACTACCCCCTAACAATGCCTGGCCCTCACTGGAAAAAGTTTCGCAGCAACTTTTGTGAGTTCATTGGCGTCTTGATTCGGCAGTGTCAGTATAGCATCATATACGATGAGTACATGATGGACACTGTGATCTCCCTGCTGACGGGTCTCTCAGACTCTCAGGTCCGAGCATTCAGGCACACAAGCACACTGGCAGGTAAGGTTTATCTTTTTTTTTTTCTCCTTTTCATGTGAGATCATTCATTTGAGCCGTCAGTCCATATTACCCAATAGCTTCTTCTGAATTTTATAAAATTATATTACTGTTTATTGTTCATTTGTGGTTCGAACACTACCCAAATAATGTCTTTTTACTCTTGACACACAGTAATATTTGGCTTATACAGTGCATAGAAAAAAATCTACTCCCCCTTGTTAAAATGACAGGTTTTTGTCATATTAAAAAAAACGTACCAAGAAGAATAATTTCATTTCAGATTTTTTTCCACCTTTTTATTGTCGTCTATCGGTACAATTAAATAGAAAAGTAAACTGAAATATTTTCAGATAGAAAAAGAAAAATGGCTAATGTGGTTGCATAAATATGTGCACCCTTAGGGCTCATACTCATCTGCGTGAAAAATAGATGAGTGCAATCCGATAAGAAATCGAATTACTCTGCCAATGTTAAACTAAGAGTTCCTGCTCATCTACGATTTTTTTTCTCAGATTGGATTGATAAAAAAATCGCATGATGCTCATATTTGCTGCTTATATCAAACGAGACTCACCAATACAAGTCAATGGGTGCGAGAAAAAAATCTCACGGCACTCGGACCAGGCCATAAACACCAGCCCCAGCTGTCCACTTTCCCTCTGCTGGTTAATAACCCCAACCCTTATTTTTTGACGCCATTCCTCGTGCGGTATAAGTGATTAGACTACTTGATTCTTGTGGTTGGTGCGATTACACCGATACCAGATTCATATCGGGTTTTTATGATTGACAGCTGTCACACACTAAAAAAAGCCGTATTTGGAGAGCTATAATTTCGGCCGACAGTCATGTGACAGCTTGTTTTTTACAGGACAAGTTAACGTTTTTATTGGTACCATTTTCGGGTGACGTTTTTTGATCGCTTTCTATTCTGATTTTTGGGAGGCAGAATGAACAAAAACCAACAATTCAGGAATCTTTTTGAGCGTTTTTTTTTTTATGCCGATCCGCATGTGGTAAAATTGATGAGGCAGCTTTATTCTTTGGGTCAGTACATTTACAGCGGTACCACATTTATATTGTTTTTTTTTTGTTTTGGCGCGTTTACATAGAAAAAATTAATTTTTTTTGTATCACTTACCGTATTTTTCGGACTATAAGACGCACCGGACCATAAGACGCACCAAGGTTTTAGAGGAGGAAAATAAAAAAATAAAATAAAAATTTAAGCAAAAAAAGTGGTCATGATGCACTTTTAAGGGGGAGGGGGTCTTCTGCTGACACTGGTATAGGGGTAATGTCCCCCAATTCTGACAATATCCCCATCCTGGTATATATGCCCCCCCCCTCTTCCTTTTATACGTGGTCCCCATCCTGGTATGCCTGGCATCCCTCCATCCTGGTATGCATGGCACCCCTCATCCCTGTCCTGGTATGCATGGCACCCCTCATCCCTGTCCTGGTATGCATGGCCCCCCTCATCCCTGTCCTGGTATGCATGGCCCCCCTCATCCCTGTCCTGGTATGCATGGCCCCCCTCATCCCTGTCCTGGTATGCATGGCACCCCTCATCCCTGTCCTGGTATGCATGGCACCCCTCATCCCTGTCCTGGTATGCATGGCGCCCCTCATCCCTGTCCTGGTATGCATGGCGCCCCTCATCCCCGTCCTGGTATGCATGGCGCCCCTCATCCCCGTCCTGGTATGCATGGCGCCCCTCATCCCCGTCCTGGTATGCATGGCACCCCTCATCCCCGTCCTGGTATGCATGGCACCCCTCATCCCCGTCCTGGTATGCATGGCACCCCTCATCCCCGTCCTGGTATGCATGCACCCCTCATCCCCGTCCTGGTATGCATGGCACCCCTCATCCCTGTCCTGGTATGCATGGCACCCCTCATCCCCGTCCTGGTATGCATGGCACCCCTCATCCCCGTCCTGGTATGCATGGCACCCCTCATCCCCGTCCTGGTATGCATGGCACCCCTCACCCCTGTCCTGGTATGCATGGCACCCCTCACCCCCGTCCTGGTATGCATGGCACCCCTCACCCCCGTCCTGGTATGCATGGCACCCCTCACACCCCCGTCCTGGTATGCATGGCACCCCTCACCCCCCCGTCCTGGTATGCATGGCACCCCTCATCCCCATCATGCTGCACGTTAAAACACTCCTACCCACCTCTCTTCTCCTCCAGCGCTGCGTCCGGTCTGCCTGCGCTGATCTCTCCATGTGAGCCGCGCATGACGTCACTGCCATGCACGGCTCACAAGGAGAGATCAGCTGCCGGAAGTCACTGCTCCCTACACCAGGTCTGTGTGCGCGGGTAGCAGTGACTTCACTCTCCTTCATAGCCGGCACACAGCGGAGCCGCTCTGCGGCTGCTGCTGCCGGCTATCTCCTGTGCCCGCTCATTAAGGGGCATGAATATTCACCCCCTTCCCACGCCCATGGGCGTGGAGAGAGGATGAATATTCATGCCCTTTAACAGCAGGCACAGGAGATAGCCGGCAGGAGCTGCAGCGTGGCTACACTGTATACCGCTATTATTGAGCATGAATATTGAGTACTCCCCACGCCTCATGGGCTTGGGGAGCACTGAATATTCATTTTCTTTAGCAGCGGGGACAGTGTAGGGTGCAGTAGGCGGCTGCTGCCTCCTGTGCCCTGCTTCTCCACCGATACTGCTCCCCCCACACTATATATATATATATATATATATATATATATATATATATATATATATATATATATATATATATATATATATATATATATATATATATATATATATATATATATATACACACCCCCCCAACATTCGGACTAGAAGACGCACCCCCCGTTTTCCTCCAAAATTTTGGAGGAAAAAAGTGCGTCTTATAGTCCGAAAAATACGGTAATTCTGTGAGCTATAACTTTCATTTTTCAGCTGATGGAGCTGTATGGCGGCTAGTTTTTTGCAGGACAAGATAATGTTATCAGTGGTGCCATTTTTATTTACATTTATGTTTTTTGATCGCGTTTTATTCCTTTTTTTGGGCGGTATGATAAAGCATAGTTTTTGGTTTTTTTTTACCGTGTTCGCTAAAGGGGATAACTAGTGGGACCGTTTTATAGGTTGTCATTCCAGATGTGGCGATGTACTTTTTTATTTTTTGTTTATTTGTTTTTTATAATAGTTAGTTATTTTTTTGTACAGAATATTTTTTTTGGGTGGGGGGGGGGGGGATTTTTTTCATTTCTTTTTAAAAAAAAAAAAAGTTACAAATTTTTTTGTTTTCCTACTTTGCTACTTTTTCTTACTTTTACACTTTATCCCACCATGGGACTTTCACTTTTTGTAGGCTGATCGCTTTTGTAGCATAGAGAACGCAGCAGCATCTCTATGCTGTACAGGCTCTCAGCCTGCATGCAGAAGTTACTTTGATCGTGCACTGCGCATGATCATAGTAACTTTCTGCTGCCTTGTGACCCGGATCGACATCGGGTCACTATGACAACTTCCGGGACCCCGCACAGAACAGCGCGGGACGCCGGAGAGGAGGTAAGTAAGCAGAGCTTGCCTCCTCTTGCTTCCGGAATGCTGCGATCGACTTCGATTGCAGCATTTCGGGGGTTAATGTGCTGGGAGAGGTACGGGACCGCTCCTTGCACATAGCAGCAGGTGTCATCTGTGACAATCAGCTGACACCCAGCTCCGATCGCCCTGCACCGTGCGGTGCGATTGGAGCCTGTGTCAGCTGATATATATAATATTTTGCGATGAAGAATATTTCCTTGGAAAACTATGGAAAAGCTAATGTTAAAATCAAATCGCATTCGCATGTCAATCGGATGTCATTCGGAAGCTAGGTGCTAAAAAAAAAAATTGCATTGTCCTCGCATGAAAATCGCATGACTCTTGTCCCACTTTTCAGGCGATATCGGACTGGTTTTTTTTTTTTTTTTTTTACGGTGATGGTTATGAGCCCTTAAACTAGTACTTTGTTGAATTTGACCACATAGACCCCTTCCCCAAAAAGACTCATCAGCATGGCACATCTAATTTGGAAATATTTGCCCATTCTTGCTTGCAGTAATACATAACATCGCAAACTGACAGATTTGATCTCCTGTACAGCGTCCTCTTCAGGTCAATCCAAAGATTTTCATTTCGATTCAAGTCTGGGCAATTTAGAAACTTTGATTTATTTTTTTTTGGCGAAGTCATTCTCTTGCTGATTTGGTGATGTGCTGAAATGTGAAATTACTCCATTTTCTTTTTAGAGAGGCCTGAAGGTTTTGTTGCAAAATTGACTGATATCTGGAATGGTTTATAATTCCATCCACCTTGACTTAAGCCTCTGTTTGAGCTGTCGAAAAACAGCCCCAAAGCACAATGCTGCCTCCACTATGCTTCACAGTGGGTATGGTGTTGTTTTGTTGATGCACAGTGTTTAGCTTTGTGCCAAACATACTTTTTTGTATTATGGCCAAAAAGTTCAACCTTAGTCTCATCAGACCAGAAGACATTTCGCATAAGCTTTTGGCAGACTTGATGTAGGTTTTGGCAAAACATAGCCGGGCCCGAATGTTTTCTTTGTAAGAAAAGGTTTCCATCTTGCCACACTACTCCACAAGCTAGAGATATGAGGAATACGGGAGACTGTTGTCACGTTTGCCAAAAAAATTTCCAGAACTCTTTTTAATGTTTTCGGCCTCTTTGCAGCCCCTGGACCAATTTTCTTCTTGTGTTTTCAGCAATTTTTGAAAGATGTCCAGTTCTAGTTAATGTCACTGTGTTCTGTGTAATGCCTATCTAATATTTTTGTACCCTTCTCCTGACTAACAAATTTAACCAACGAGATCCCTTTGCTGTGTTGTAAGCGGTTTTCAGACCATGGCTTTTGTTGTAAAATGCAACTAAGAAATTGTTAAAGTTACTACTACTTTTTACGGTCATTACAAGGGGGCGGTGCGCACGGGCTCCTTGGGTTTGTCTTTAGGCGATTCTGCATTATTACCCTGTGAGCCATTCCCCATTGTAAACACCAGATTGTAAACCCTTGCCTCCACAACTCATTTTTGTTTTTGTGACATTTGCAGATTTCCCTCCCCATCTTCCTTTTGTTTATTTTTCCGGCATCAGCCATAAGAAGCTTGTTTTTTTGTAGGACGAATTGTAGTTTTAAATGACAGCTTTCGTTTTACCATACAATCTACTGAGAAATGGGGGAAAAATTCCAAATGGGATGAATTGGTGAGAGAAATGCAACTCTGCTTTTTTTTTCTTTAAACTTTGTTTTTTACTTTACCATTCATTGTATGGTAATAATACCTTATGTAACATGATTCTACGGCTCAGTACAGCTCCGGCATTGCCACAAGAGGTGATTTGATTTTTATTTTGTTGATTTGTTTCAACCAAATTCAGAAGCTTTTAATATGTGTGGATATTTATACATATAAATATGTATATACTTATGTAATATGTATGCGTGTGTAATATGGTATTTTTGCGAGCTTACTTTATTGATACTGCTTTAGGGTAGATATGTGATCAGTGCAGATGTCTTTTTCCTTTTTCTCTTTGAGCCATTTACCTTACCATTTATATATAAATGGTACACACACACTGCGATACCACGTGTGTGTGTGTGTGTGTGTGTGTAGATATATAGAGATAGATAGATGGATAGATATATAATGTATAGATATTAGAGAGAAAAAAAAAATGGATTTGTTAAATCTGTTAGGCTACCTTCCCACGATGGGCTTTTGGTTACTTTTGATGCAGATTTTTTGCACCTATTATGTAAATTTTATGTTCCTTGTATTTTTTTTCCTTTTGCGGGTTTTTTTTTTTTTCATGCGTTTTTATAGCGTTTTTGACTTTTCATTTCTGTCTTTTTGCTATGTCATGTTTTATATAAAAACTGCTTTGTTTTTTATACTCCCTGTTATTTGGCTTTGACATGAGTTTTTGATGTGTTTCCGCCTTGAAAATGCTTAACAAAATACAGATTTTCCACATGCTTGTTTATGGGAAAAATCTGCACATAAAACTCTTGTGTACCCGCAAGAGACATTGGCATGTTGCACATTTCAGACACATCGCAGGTCAGTTTACATGCAATAACTAAGCACCGTGGACATGAGGTTTCCATTAATCCCACTTTGCTGTGAACTGTAAGACGCTGCATTTGTGACGTTGTGAAAATACGCAGCATCAAAAGCTCATTGTAAGCACACAACTTTTGAGGCAGGACTAGTCCAGCACGGCGTTTTTTTTTCTTTGGACTAGTCCTACCTTGGACCTTTTAATTAACCTTACTGGGAATGACTGACAGCCGGGATACAATCCCTGTTATATTAGGACCATTATTAAGGCTGTCGGTCATGGACAGGCAGGCGTTATCAGCAGATCTGCTGCAGGACTAGTCCAGGGAAGAGACGCGACTCCAGAGTAATCTTTTCTCATTAGCATATCAAACGCTGCCGATTTCAGTGTTGGTAAGGTGCATAGATCCCACACTACTGACTAGCAGCATTATACGACCGGCGATTGGTAAACTTTTACCGATTGGCGGTCATTTGCTTTCCTGTTTACACAAGCCGACCAATGCAAACTATTTGCAATGGATCTACACTACATCCACCAGCACATGCTGGCTGCCATAGTCCTGTCTACACATCACAATCCACCGGTGAGAACAGTTATCTTTTACACTGCGCAAAAGATCATTTCACCCGATGAACAAGCATTTTGCCCATTCACCCGGTGATCAGCCGCTTGTTTACACATGAAGATCATTGAGCATTTTTAACAATTCTCCTTCATGATTACCTTGCAGTGTAAGGCCCCTTCATGGAGACTCGCAGGCCCCCTGTAAAATGCCACTTCTCCAGGAAGCCAGCTGACCAGCTCCTCTGCAGCCCCCTACACTACGGTGCCAGAAAAGCCTGACATGTTTCCCATATAGTTCTTTTTTTAAAAGCAAATGTGCATAATCTTTCTGCACCTATGGAAAAAGTATTTTGAGCATTCTAATACAAGAGGATGTAGAGAAAGCCATACAACATATGAATATTGCCCCGCTGTGTCCTCATTACTGGCCTGCTTCTCCATGTATAACGCTGCATCCCTGCGCCTGGAGTCCGAGGCTTCATCTGTTACAATCTCTGCTGCCACCTTGTTTCAGTGCTTATTTCTGTGTGTCGGCTGCTCAGTATCTGGGGCAAATTGCACTTGTGAATCTCTTTATGCTGCTGCCCCATGCTGGTAAAGCTAAGAACTCCTAATTACATGTTACACATGACGTTCCTCTCCGCTGTCTGGGACTTGAGAGCAGAAGCCAGCACAGAGGACATTTACCTACTGGTATTTCTTCTCTTGGCTCTCGGTGTAACTTAATGTGCAGATCTTAAGCTGCTGCAGTTTTTTTCTTTGCTTGTCCGTCTGAAAGCTTTTAAAGGGAATTTTGCTCTCGCTATTTATGGTTTTTCCTTTATTGTTAATGATTTTGTTCCTCAGGTCATAGTTAAATAACAAGTAACATTAGAGTAAAAAGAACGCTCCTCTTGCACCTAGAATTAATGTTCATGACGATGTGCAAAATGAAGGATACTTAACCCTTAATTATCTCTAGCGTTGTTTGGGCAGGGGGAAAAGTACAATATTATTTCATCTGTCAGGGAGAGTGGCTTGTAATCAAATCTATCCTGGTAGTAAAAATTCAGACTGCTTTGCCTTTTTCTTCTTTTGCCACTGTTAAAAGTTTTTTTTTTTTTAAATAAATTATTTATGCACTTTTCTCATGAAAAATATTGTTTACCTTTTTTGTTTTATTTTCATAAAAAATAAAATACGGCTTGATTAAAAAGTTTCCTAACGTGCAAGGCATCACACGTCTACATTGATTGGGCATAACTAAATTTGAGCAAACGGTTGCTCGACCATGATCCAGCAGCCATGGCAGTAGCCCATGTCAGCTGGCCCAGCGTCATGCACATTTCCTCCTATCTGCCAGCATCTGACGCGGTCATGCGTGTGCATCCGGGTGCAGGGAGGACGTCGTGCAAGAGTCCTGCAACTCTTTTTGCACAACTCTATGGGTAACCTTATATTCTCCAATTGAACACACTGAGCCAAGTAATTCTAGTGATGTTTAAGCATTCTTACATCCACGAGCAATCAATCTGCTCAGACCAAATGTGTTTGCTGCAATCCTATCTGATCCATTGTGAAGTGAAAACATATCGGCAGCAGAAATGTACTCTGGTGTGTTATTGACCTAAAATAAAATTTTGTGATGCTATACAGGATGACACAAATACATTGGGGAGTTTTATTATTTTCTGATTAACACAGGTGAATGAAGCAGGTTTTATTTTTTTGCATGCAGCCATGAAGCTGATGACCGCACTGGTGAACGTTGCACTCAACTTAAGTATTCACCAGGACAACACCCAGCGACAGTACGAGACGGAGAGGAACAAAATGATAGGTAAAAGAGCCAACGAGAGGCTGGAACTGCTGCTACAGAAACGGAAAGAGGTATGCCTGCTGTCTTATTGTAAAGCAACCCAAGCGCAACTCCTGATTTCAGGGTGTAATCTTGCTGGCAATGAATGCTTCCCAGAGATTTTTAATTTATTGTGGTTTTGATTCACAGCTTCAAGAAAACCAGGATGAAATAGAAAACATGATGAACTCCATATTCAAAGGCATATTTGTTCACAGATACAGGTAGGGTACACACAGATTTGTAAAATTATGGATTATCCTGCAGTTTTGTTTTTTTTTTCTCAGTGATCAGTTTGCTTTAACCCCTTTCTGGCCCAGGGCGTATTAATACGTATCTGTGCCCTGGGCCTTATGGGCCTGATAAAAAATTAATACACCCTGGCGATTTCGCCCGCACACAAGCGGCTCTGGTGAGATCGCTGCCGGGTGTCAGCTGATTGTTACAGCTTTCACCCGGTGCTATGTGCAGGGAGCGGTCCCGCAAAATCGATCGCAGCCTTCCGGTGGCAAGAGGAGGTAAGCGCGATACTTACCTTCTCTGCCGGCGTCTCGCGGCCTCAGAGTCCGGTCCCGGATGTTGCCATGGTGACCCGACATCATCATGACAACATCAGGGTCACCAGAAGGCAGGAAGTTGCTTTGGTCATGCGCAGTGCACGCTGCTGCTCTCTATGCCATGCAGCCGATCAGGCTACAAAAAGTGAAAGCCCCATAGTGGGACAATGTGAAAAAGTAATAAAAATTTCAGAAAGTGAAAATAAATAAATAAATAAATTGTAAAAATATAAAAAGAATAATAATAAAAAAAATAATATTGTACCCATAATAAATCTTATGAAAAAAAATAAAAATAAACCAATAAAAGTACACATATTTGGTATCGCCGTGTCCGGAACAACCTGACCTATAAAACTGTCCCACTAGTTAACCCCTTTAGTGAACACGGTAAAAATAAATAAAAAAGAAACCTAAAACGATGTTTTATCATACTGCCAAACAAAAAATGGAATAAAACGCGATCAAAAAGACAAATGTAAATAAAAATGGTACCACTGAAAACGTCATTTTGTCCCACAAAAAACAAGCCGCCATACAGCTCCAACTTCCGAAAAATAAAAAAGTTATGGCTCTCAGAATAAAGCGATGCAAAAACAATTCTTTGTTCTATAAAATATTTTTTATTGTATAAAAGCTCCAAAACATAAAAAAACGATATAAATATGGTATTCCTGTATCGTACTGACCCGAAGAATAAATCTGCCTTATCAATTTTACCACACGCAGAACAGCATAAAAAACAAAACAAAAAAACAATTCCTGAATTGTTGGTTTTTGTTTATTCTGCCTTCTAAAAATCAGAATAGAAAGCGATCAAAAAATGTCACGTGCCTGAAAATGGCACCAATAACAACGTCAAGTCATCCCGCAAAAAACAAGCAGTCATATGACTGTTGGCCGCAATATGGAAAAATTATAGCACTCAAAATATGGCGATGTAAAAACTAGTCTTTGCAAAAAAAATTCGTCTTTTAGTGTGTGACAGCTGTCGATCATAAAAACCCGATATGATTCTGGTATCGGTGTAATCGCACCGACCCGAAGAATAAAATCATCTAATCACTTATACCGCACGAGGAACGGTGTAAAAAATAAACTCTAAGGTTAGGGTTGGGCTAGGGTTCTGGTTGGGGTTCTGGTTGGGGTTGGGGTTGGGTTGGGGTTGGGCCAAATTTGGGGTTAGGATTGTGTTGTAGGTTGGGATTTTTTCAGAAGTAAAGAAAAAAAAAATGACGACGATATGGCGACTAATGTTGAGCGGAAGTGCTCGCTACTTGAGTTTGCATCGGGTGCTCAGGTATGCACCGAGTATAGTGGGCGCTCGAGTGACATGCTAGAGTCTCCGCCCCAAATGTTTTACAGCTGTTATAGAGCCAAAAAAGCCTTGTGGGGATTGCCTGCCATGCACGAGCGAACCCCGCATGTTTTTTTTGGGGTGTCTAATAACCGTGACACGTGCGGGGCAGCATGTCACTTGAGTACCCGCGTTACTTGGTGCATACCCGAGTACCCGATGCAAACTCAAATAGCGAGCACTTGGGCTCAAGACTAATGACAGCTTATTCAATATGATGACCTAATGTTATCAAATTCTGTGTCGCAACTCTGGGTTCAAAATGTTCACTATACCCCTTGATAAAATCCTTGAGGGGTCTAGTTCCAAAATGGAGTCACAGGGGGGAGGAGCGGGGGTGGTTTCCACTGTTTAGGCACATCAGGGACTCCCCCAAACGCAGCATGGCATCCGCTAATTATTCAAGCAAATTTTACAATCAAAAAGTCAAATGGCGCTCCTTCCCTTCCGAACCCTGCCGTACACCAAAGCAGTGGTTTTCCCCCACATATGGGGTACCTGCTTACTCAGGAGAAATTGTACAACAAATTTCATGGTGCAATTTCTCCTGTTACCCTTATGAAAATGCAAAATTGGGAGCTGAAAAAAACATTTTTGTTGAAAAAATGTGAAAATTTTATTTTTACGGTTCAATGTTATAAACCTCTGTGAAGCACCTGGGGGTTCAGGGTGCTCACCACACATCTAGATAAGTTCCCTAAGGGGTTTAGTTTCCAAAATGGTGTCACTTGTGGGGGGATTTCCACTGTTTAGGCACATCAGGGGCTCCCCAATCGCAACATGGTGTCCGCTAATTATTCAAGCAAATTTTACATTCAAAAAGTCTAATGGCGCTCCTTCCCTTCCGAACCCTGCAGTGCGCCCAAACAGTGGTTTTTCCTCACCTATGGGGTATCTGCATGCTCAGGGGAAATTGCACAACAAATTTTGGGGTCCATTTTTTCCTGTTACCCCTGCGAAAATAAAAAAAAATTGGTCTAAAGTAACATTTTTGTGAAAAAAGTTAATGTTCATTTTTTTCTTCCATATTCCAAAAATTCCTGTGAAGAACCTGAAGGGTTAATAAAGTTCTTGAATGTGGTTTTGAGCACCTTGAGGGGTGCAGTTTTTAGAATGGTGTCACGTTTGGGTATTTTCTGTCATAAAGACCCCTCAAAGTGACTTCAAATGTGGTGTGGTCCCTTAAAAAAAAAAAAAAAAGTTTTGTAAATTTTGTTGTAAAAATGAGGAATCGCTGGTCAACTTTTAACCCTTATAGCTTCCTACTAGTTAATACTAGTTATTTATTAACTATTTTTGTGACATATCTCTGATTTAAGGGCATAAAAATAAAAATTTTGAAAATTGCAAAATTTTTGCCAAATTTCCAATTTTTTTCACAAATAAACGCAAGTGATATCGAAGAAATTTTACCACTATCATGAAGTACAATATGTCACGAAAAACATTCTCAGAATCAGTGGGATCCGTTGAAGCGTTCCAGAGTAATTACCTCATAAAGTGACAGTGGTCAGAATTGTAAAAATTGGCCTGGTCATTTAACATGCAAACCACCCTCGGGGGTAAAGGGGTTAAAAATAATAAAGTAAGCGATACAAATTCCCAGTGGCCCCCTCTTCTGCACTTTCCAATGCTTGTATATTTTCCAATGGTCTCCCCTTTTTGGTCCCATCTCAACACACTAAATGGCAGGAAATGCCCGCTCAGTCACTTACTGGGTACTGAGGCCCACTAGCGATCGGCTGATCTGGCATTTACGGCTATTTCCGTTTTAGAAGAGAGGGGACCAGGGAGTCAAGACCGGCGGGATCTAGGTAAGCATTGCAATGAGCGGCCTGTGATCCTTGAAGACATCGCATCTCTCCTTTCATATTTTTAAACAAGCCCTTGAAATTTTTTTTTTATATCTCCCAGACACAAACCCCATTAAAGGGGTAGTAGACTCCTCAAACCTCCTTTTTTGAGTCCCTGTTTCGCCCCTTTAAAATAATAATGTTTTAACTCTCCTCCAGTGTTGGCACTGGCTCTCCTGGGGATTGCATGACATTGTCAAACGATCCCTGCAGCCAACCGGCTCTGGCTTCACTCTGCCTGCCTTTGGCGGATCGCGTGACCCCCGGGAGAGACCGTGTGGACACCTCTGGAACAGCATCAGGTGAGTATAAGTGGTTATTATTTTACAAGGGGGGAATCTAGGGATTCATAAGGGGTTGTGAGAGTAGTGAAAAACCCCTTTTAATGCTCACAAGTCACTTTGCCTGTTTTTTGAAGAAGGTAACTATTACCATCCATGTGGAAAATTCTTTCCTCTTAGTCAAAGGGCCAAATCATTGCACAGAGACTTCGATAAAGTGAAAATTAAAGCTGTTGTCTGGCGGTAAAGTACAAGTTTGCTGTCACTCTGTGACTGCAGACTTGTGAATTCTCACAGCACACAGGTTCTCTGGTCCTGGCGGCGGGTGCATGATCACAAGTATGTGGTTTGCATACATGTGGTCACATGCTGACTTGACGTACGCTGCAAGTGTATAGAGCTAGGCCGGATCAGTCAAGTCGGACTGTGGGCAGAAGTATGCAAATCGCATGGTTGCTGTCACATGACCGACCACTCTCTGCACTGGAGAATCCTTGCAGTACACGAACTGTGAGGATTCGCATGTCTGCAGTCACACACTGACTGCAGACTTGTACGCTAAGGCTGAAAACCCCTTTAATATAAAATAAGTTCTGTAATTTATTTTTTTTTTAAATCTAAGTTTGAATCATCCTCCTTTATCCAGTTCAAAAATAAGGGAAGTGTAATCTATGAAAATCTAAGATTAAATTTAACCCATACAGTAAGCACCGTAAAAATGAAGAAATTGAAATGACAGAATGCCTTATTTTTTTTACTTTACCTTACCCCCCCGCAATTGCAATAAAAATTATCAAAACTCATGCGTACACCAAAATGTTATCCTCTAAAGACAGCTTGCCACACAAAAAAACCCTCAAGACAATGGCAACACAAACCACGTTTCCTGCAGAGTTGTAAAAAAAAAAAAAAAATTGTAACTAATTACAGAAAAAATTCCTTGTTTTGTTATGGCTGTAATTGTGCTGCTTTGAGGAATCGGTTGCTGGTCATTTCTGCCTCGCAATGAATGCGGTCATGCTGAAGCCAAACACATTGGTGTCATTTCATGTTTTTTGTTTTTAACCTCTCTTTAATGACTTAAATGGTAAAGTGAATAGTGTCCTTCTAAACTGTATCTTATTCTGCAAGGAACAAGCTCTCGTGTCAAGAGAAAAAAAAATTATGTTTTTTGGAATAATAATAAAAAGACTAGCCCATCATGAAGTGGTCATCTACACAGTATTTGCGAACTCTTTGTGAAGTTGCAGTTTGTCCCTTACCTGCACACATGATGTGAGGACCACCGCCTGTTCTTGTTGCCCCCTGTACAACCTCCCGAGAGCTCATCTGTTCTCATTGGTAACAGCGTTTTGTAGCATTTGTTGTGGTCAAAAGTTGTGACAAAATGTGCTACTTTCAAGCTTATTGAAAATTGGTGGAACGTTTACATCCAAAGCATTTTGGTTTGAGGTTTTTGGTGCTTTTATTTGTGGTGTTCTTCCCCCGTAGGGATGCCATTGCTGAGATCCGAGCAATCTGCATTGAAGAAATCGGGGTTTGGATGAAAATGTACAGCGATGCTTTCCTCAATGACAGCTATCTCAAATATGTTGGGTGGACACTTCATGACCGGGTGAGATTGCCATTGCTATTAAGGTGGATTTCCGCATCAGAACGTGCCCGCTGAGGCCAGTTTCACGCCAGGTTTTTGCCATACAGTTGAGACCAGGTTCACATTCCTTTATGGATGGCAAATATATACACTAAGTGTGTCCAGAGAGCTTCATTCACCCATAGATTACCATGTGGGATGCTGTAGTAGACCACTCATCTCCTAAGATGGTATAAAGGACAAAAGTATAGCATGTGAGTGTTAGTTTTCCTGACTGTGCAAACAGAATCCAACTGTACTGCTGTCTTGTCACATTGTTTTGTTGTTTTTTTTTTGCATATTCTGCTGGAAAAAAAACCACAAACCTTTGCCCCCACTGAATGCAATGAGCCATAGCCTAATCCTGTTCAGTATCATGATTGAGCTCTAATACAGGACTCAACAAGAAAAAAACACTTAAACCCCAGTTCATCAAAGTGATTACAGCAGAATTCTCACTTAAAACACTTTGAAAAGTCAGTTTTTATGCAACATGGAGTTTTCACTTTAGTTTCAGACAGCTCTGCCAAAATGGGTGAGACGGCGGCGCAACAGAGCATGGGGATAGCTGCTGCGGTGGAGTGCCGTATGCCAGTCAGAGACTGGAGTAAGATTTGTGGCGAGGCGCATGTCAACTTCGCCTAATTGATTAAGTGGTGTGCACTTCTTAATGAATCAGGTGCCTCTTACTCCAATACACCCCCACATCAAGTCTGGTGTGAACATCGCCGACCTTGATGAATCAGGGCCTTTGTGTTCAAGTGAGAAGAAAAGAAGCTGGGGAAATTTTTCAGAGAGAAATTTATTGACTTACTAGAAGTAAAACGTGCCGATGTATAAATTAGTTGCATAAATGACTGACTTTTCATGACTTGAATGCCACTTACATCTGAAATCAATCTGTAACTTGGTGGGAAGGAGCAGGGATCATCAATGGCCCAATTGTAAGTTATTAAACTGTGTGTAAACTGCGTGTTGATCACTTTCTCCAGGTATGTGTCGGGGGAATGTCTGTCTGCTGCCCGTGATCGCTCCTGGTTAATGCTTTTTCTGTGTTTATGTAGCAAGGAGAAGTGAGGCTGAAGTGCCTGAAGGCCCTGCAGAGCCTGTACACCAACAGGGAGCTCTTCCCCAAGCTGGAGCTCTTCACCAACAGGTTCAAGGTGCGTCTCCTTCCTGCACACTGCTTTGTTCTTTTCCTGTGTCTTTCCATTACCCCTGGCCCAAGATTTAAGATCTATTATAGTTGACTCTAAACTAAACAAATATGTGGGAATATTATTGTAGCGCACATGCTAAACCTATGGTACCATTGTATGGAGAAGACACTTATTTAATAAAACTAGTCTTTTTTAGCAGACCAAACCTACATAATTTTGATGTAGTAATTCCATTTCTGCTGATGTATTTATTGTTAGCGCTCCAGAGCCCGGGCATAGCAGGATGACAGAGGCATTGTTGTGTCTGACACTTCCAATCAATGGGGTTTTAGTTTTTATTCACATGATGGACTCCAGTGCCCTCTATTGGAGTTTTTTGGGATTGCAGGCGGTGTCCTTCATCTTTTCAGCTTTTGTGTTCTTGTCAGATGGGTCTTTCATACTCTTCTGGTTACTATCTAGCCAGGAACTGAGTAGAAATGTTACATCGTGGGTTCTCCCTAATGAGATGTTGTCGCTGGCTTCTGGTCTGATCCTTTAGAATCCAGATAGCAAAGTGAGCGACCCCTATTCCCTTCATGTTTAAATACTTTTTGGTCCATGAAAATGTGAACAGGGACTGAGTCATAATGTCTCTTATTTTCCAGGATCGAATTGTTTCCATGACCCTGGACAAAGAATACGATGTAGCTGTTGAAGCGATCCGACTAGTCACTCTGATCCTCCAGTACGTTGTCCTGTGCACCTTACATATCTTATGTAATATACAGCCTTAAAGGAAAATGCTCAGGAACTCACCCCATTTCTAATATGAGACCTTTAAGACCTTTTACTATCTAGTTATGATTTTCTGACTTTCTCCACATATTATCTTGATTTTTCATAACGTGTGGTGGATGAGTCCGTGCAAACTTACACTAGAGAGTGTTAAAATGCGCTTGATTTAAGTGGTAGATGCTATTTGATAATTCTGGCTTATTTTGAGACTTTCCAGTTTACATTTACACATCTATTAGATGGCTTACTTTTTGATGTGCTCTGTTGCATGTTAGGACACACTTTTTTGTACTGGTCCTCCCTCCTTTTCCATGAGGCCACACCACCTTGTCAGTGAGAATCATAATATGGTTTAAGTCTGCATAAGACAGTCTTTTTTTAAAACATTGTGCCATAATGATGCCACATTTACTTTGATATATTTTCCACGATTTCTTTTTTTTTTGCCTCTGTGGCAAAGTTATTAGCAGCCAATGTATTTGGCACCTAATGGGTGTTCTCAAAGTGTAACCATTGTGCATGTATGTAAGAAAAAAACAAACAAAGAAAACTACTTTCACGTTTAGTATGAGCGCCACATGTAGAACTACACACACTTGTACTCTTTGGCATGTTATCAGTGAGTGGTATGGCCATTTCTCCAAAGTGCAGCATCTCTGAACTATTCTCCTGTTTCGGACATCATTCGTTGGCAGTTGCACTGGTAGCTGCCAGCAGCAGATCTTGATGATTTTCCCAATTCAGTGTGGCAGAATATTCCTCAGACAACCATTAAAAACCTCAGTGATGGCAGCCAAGGCTGTCAGTGTGGGGGTTTCGTTTGTGTCATACTTGATACTGAATAAATCGAGATGTTTTCATTTCTTCATAATTTGCAGATCAGTAACATGTCTATACATTCTGTAACTTCCAGAATTACCAAACTTTTCTGACCTGTTTTTAAGACATTTAAGGCTTTTATAACATCATTACAAATGCCGTCCATTGGTTTGTTTTGTTAAAAATCGTATAAAAAAAGTTTCTTCCCGGTAGGGTATAAGGGTTCTTGGTACTTTGTTAGCCAGCGCTTGTATCATGTGGCCGCCAATCCTGTATAGGACAAGGTGTTCTACTTCTGGCCACTGAATTATGTGGCCGGTGGCAACTTTTTCAGAAATGATGTGTAATCTCCATTGGTTTGAGCAGTGGGATCAGAGTAGTATAACGGTTTTCCATGTTAACTTCTGTGATATTTTCCAGATTTATAGTGTTACTATGTGTATAGCACTGATCTCCTGTGTTACTTGATATTTCAGTGGCAGTGAAGAGGCCCTCTCCAATGAAGACTGCGAGAATGTCTACCACTTGGTCTACTCAGCTCATCGACCTGTTGCTGTAGCAGCCGGGGAATTTCTGCACAAGAAGTTAGTAGAAGAATGGCGATGTATATTTTATGTGGGAAAAGTATTAAAGAAATCTTTCACAGGTCCCTAAAAGAACTAGTTTAACCCCTTACTGACATATGACATACTGGTTCGTCATATGTCGTGTCCCTGACTTTGATGCAGGCTCACACTCCGATCCCGCAGCTTTCCTGGCACATGACTGCTGATTTAATCAGCCATCATGTACCCTTAACAGCTCCCCCAGCTGTTAACCTGTTAAATCCTGCTATCCGTCTCTGACAGTGGAATTTAACACCTGCTGATGACCCCCCATGCCTGTCATTACGGAGCTTCTGTGAGAGCCTGCCCATGACTGGCGTTCATAGGAGATAGTGATTTTTTTCTCTATACATAGCAGTGATGTTTAGCACAAGAAATCTGATGATCGCAGCTTCCCTGAGGGGACTATTAAAGTAAAAGGAAAAAAAAATCTAATCACACCCCCTTTTGACCCACTAAAAATAAAACCTAAAAAATACACATTTGGTATCGCTTAATTTATAAAAGTCCAATCTATCAAAATATAAAATAAATTAATCTGATCGCTTAACGGCGCAACAAGAATTGCCAGAAATGCATTTTTTTTTTAGCTTCCACGACATGCAGTAAAATGCAATAAGAGGCGTTCAAAACATTGTGTCTACACCATAATGTATCCTTAAAACGTCAGCTCAGGGCGCAAAAAATAAGCCCTCACCCATCACCAGATCTTGAAAAAATGAAAACGTTACAGGAAAGTAATTTTTTTTTAAAAAAAATAAATAATCCAATTTCTTTCTTCACCACTTAAAACCAACTATACATGTTTAATATGTACATAAGCGCCCTGACCTGGAAAATATTACCTGGTCCGTTTCACCATATATTGAACATGGTAAATTTAAATTAAAAAAAACAATTGTAAAATTACACTTTGTATGCAATTTCAACGTCACAAGATAAAATGAATGGTGTCATTTAAAAGTTCAGCTCGTCCCGCAAAAATAAACCCTAATATGTTCTTGTGGACGGATGAATAAAAAAAATAATGGCTCTTAAAATAAGGGGAGGAAAAAACAGAATAGCCCAGGAGTGAAGGAGTTAAGCGAATTCACCCACATGCTTTCCTTTTGTTTTTTTGGGTGGTTTACAATAAGTTTGCTTCAAGTGCTACAACCAACATCTGACTGCAAATCGATTGGCAAATATTAACCACAAACTTTTCAACTCTATCTTTTGTTACCCTTTTTTCTTCCTCACCCTAAAAGCAACATGTGGTGGGTGTGCCTTTTTCCTCCCCCAAAATAAAGCTCGTGAAAAGCATATAAAATTCTTATGGGATATTTTGATATTTTTCTATACTTTTTTTTACCTCTTTAAATTTTTTTAAATGTTTGTATATTAATTTCAGAACTTTACTTTTTGCTTTAGGTTATTTAGTAGACATGACCCCCAAGCTGAAGAAGCATTGGCTAAAAGAAGGGGGCGCAGCAGTCCTAACGGAAACCTTGTCAAAATGCTGGTACTTTTCTTCCTAGAAAGTGAGGTGAGATCTTTTGCATTTACCCAGATTGCACATAGATTACAATCTGGTTATACGATGTAGAGACTGTGTGTATATTTGGGAATGTTTGCGTGTTTTTATTTTTCAGTCCCTTATCAATATGTGTGTTTAGCCAGTGACAGCCACATAAAACTAGGGAGGTATATGGGTGACAGTAGCCAAAGTAAGGATGGTTGCCGTATGGATTTCTTATTCGGTAGCACTTTGCATAGCAAAGTGCAGCAGTTATCTTATACAGAGTGCGACCTCAAAAAATGAAACCGACCATGTGGTATACATGTCACAAGGGGCGTCTTTAGGCGCAGGAACCCTACCTTACTATGGCTTTCCTCAATAGTTACATGGCACGTCGCTGCATTCTTGCCAGACAGAAGCTGACGATGAAACTCTTGGCTCCATCTGGTGATTGGGGCCTATGGAAGCATTAATGTATATGTCTGGAAAAGCACCAGGTGTATATTGTAGGCGAGCATGCTTGAGAGATCGGATCATAGAGGTCTGGCACTATATTACCATGCTGATACATAGTTTTGGTGAGGAGCTGTAAACACAATTTTAAGAAGTAACTTTGCAAATATGATCAGATTCAGGTGTACGGTGGACTCTAATGGTCATAAAACTGTTCTGCTGTCTGAATGTTTTGTCTGGTGACTTTTACGCATTCAGATTTGTGCATTTCATCCCACAGTTACATGAACACGCGGCATATTTAGTGGATAGTTTATGGGAAAGTTCTCAAGAACTCTTGAAAGACTGGGAATGCATGGCAGAGCTGCTAGTGGAGGAGCCCGTTCAGGGAGAGGAAGGTAAGGCGCAATTATTGGCAAAGCAACCTTGACACATCCATCACTCATGGTAAGGATATTGTTGGGCATGTATTATAAACCATGCCGCTGTCAGTGATGCTCCGGGGTGGTCTCCTAATGTAACATTTCCTAGTGCAGTCTGAGCCAGCGCTGTATCCACCATTTAGAAAACCCCTTCAGTGTCTATTAGTGATTTAATAAGGGGTCACCTTTTTTTTGACCCCCTATAAGTTAGCAACCACAAATTGTAATACTCAAATGTGCTGTGTCCTATAGAGAAAGCGAAGCAGACTGCACATTAGTATCAGTGGTGCCGCTGCGGAGGGTGGAAGATGGTTTCCTCTGCGGTTCACAGCTAATTGCTTGTGAGCGTCTTGTGATTACCTTATTTTTTGAGGATACCTCTGACAACAGACACAAGCTTTAGTGTCTTCTGCTGCCTCACCCCCCTTCGCTTTGATGCTCTGCAGTCATACGTAGTCACTTTCATTAGGTTTTGCTTTTTGAATGATCACATTTGTATTTACTGAATATTTGAGGCTCCCAATTATGGGACAATTCCCCTGTATTCTTCTGTAGTAAATGTTAGATCAGTGCACCACTTACTCTGTCACTTCCCGCTGGTTAAGCACTGTTATCGCTCCAGACAAGCCGAGCAAACGGGAGCGAAGCTGCCTCTGATCACACCGTGAAACCAACATGTTACATGGAGTGATTGTGACTCGGGAAAGCCCATCCGGCACCTGCGGTCATTGCCGGCCCGCCCTAAGAATTTCTCACCAATGTTTCATCATGGAACTTCAGTGCTGAATGATTGCCTGTTTTGACACGATGGAATTTGTTGTTTTCCAGTGATGTCGGAGCGGCAGGAGAGCGCACTGATAGAGCTCATGGTGTGCACAATACGGCAGGCCGCAGAGGCGCATCCACCTGTGGGGAGAGGAACTGGGAAAAGGGTGAGTAGGAAAAGTAACTTATCACGTGGCTCTTTTCAGCGAAGGGTGGAGTAATCTCTAATTTACACCCTGTGAAATTTGTTTAAAGGTTTATTCTTTTGTGGGGGGGTTTCTGCAGGTTTTAACTGCCAAGGAGAGAAAAACGCAAATAGATGACAAGAATAAGCTGACCGAACATTTCATTGTTGCACTTCCAATGCTGCTATCTAAGGTATGGACACAATGCATGTTTGTAATGCACAAGCTTTAGCTGTAAGGGGACTATGTCAGCCCTGAATGACTGCCCAAACCAAGCCCAGGCGCACAGTGCACCCTTGACGTGGCCAAACATTTTAAGTGCAACTTCCGACCTATCTTTGCCCTTTACTGGCTCTATAATGCCAGAACTGTCAATCAGAATAGAAAGGCAGTGTAGATGGATGGAAAACAAGTAAAGGAGAATGTGTACTTTAAAAATTTGGTCTCATCAAGGGTGCACCGAGCGCCTGCTCTTAGTTTGTACAGTCATTCAGTGCGGACAGTCCCTTTAAAGGAATTATCTCATGTCGACAACCCCTTTTATGATTAAAGCTAAAACCACGTATCCCTGCAAAGTCCAGCAGTTGTTAGCTGCGTCTACTGGAGGAAAACTGAAATGGGGGAAAAGCAAGTGGTGGCCTGTGTCTTAGGCTGGAAAATCACAACCTCTGACAGCACTGGATACCGAACCTTAGAAGACCTAGGATATTCAGAGGGAAAATAAATTGCTGTAGACAGATTATAGGGCAGGCTTCTGCACTGTTGGCTATTTTCTATGTAACTGCTGATACACTTAAAGCCTAAGTTCACACATTGCATATCTGCTGCTGCTTTGCACACAGAAAATCTACAGCATAATACGATGCCAGCTAAATAGAAGAGATTTATTTTCTTCTTGTAAATTGTCACTTCTTACTACAGATAACGGAAATGGTGAAATGTG
>NW_027369965.1:0-39162 GCF_046119375.1 Phyllobates terribilis
AAGGTGCAATTCTGAAATTTTTTGCTTTTTTTTTTCCTGTTAATCCTAAGCATGATAAAGAAGATTCAAAGAGAGTGAGATGCCAGCTCCTTTCATTCAGTCAGTAGCTTCAAACATTTCTGGTATATGAAAAACATGTTTTTCAATGGCAAAAATCAATGAATATTGTAAATGCACAAACAGTAATATCTCCACATTGCAAGGTGCAATTCTGAAATTTTTTGCTTTTTCCTGCTAATCCTAGCATGATAAAGAAGATTCAAAGAGAGTGAGATGCCAGCTCCTTTCATTCAGTCAGTAGCTTCAAACATTTCTGGTATATGAAAAACATGTTTTTCAATGGCAAAAATCAATGAATATTGTAAATGCACAAACAGTAATATCTCCACATTGCACGGTGCAATTCTGAAATTTTTAGCTTTTTCCTGTTAATCCTAGCATGATAAAGAAGATTCAAAGAGAGTGAGATGCCAGCTCCTTTCATTCAGTCAGTAGCTTCAAACATTTCTGGTATATGAAAAACATGTTTTTCAATGGCAAAAATCAATGAATATTGTAAATGCACAAACAGTAATATCTCCACATTGCAAGGTGCAATTCTGAAATTTTTTGCTTTTTCCTGCTAATCCTAGCATGATAAAGAAGATTCAAAGAGAGTGAGATGCCAGCTCCTTTCATTCAGTCAGTAGCTTCAAACATTTCTGGTATATGAAAAACATGTTTTTCAATGGCAAAAATCAATGAATATTGTAAATGCACAAACAGTAATATCTCCACATTGCACGGTGCAATTCTGAAATTTTTAGCTTTTTCCTGTTAATCCTAGCATGATAAAGAAGATTCAAAGAGAGTGAGATGCCAGCTCCTTTCATTCAGTCAGTAGCTTCAAACATTTCTGGTATATGAAAAACATGTTTTTCAATGGCAAAAATCAATGAATATTGTAAATGCACAAACAGTAATATCTCCACATTGCAAGGTGCAATTCTGAAATTCTTTGCTTTTTCCTGTTAATCCTAGCATGATAAAGAAGATTCAAAGAGAGTGAGATGCCAGCTCCTTTCATTCAGTCAGTAGCTTCAAACATTTCTGGTATATGAAAAACATGTTTTTCAATGGCAAAAATCAATGAATATTGTAAATGCACAAACAGTAATATCTCCACATTGCAAGGTGCAATTCTGAAATTTTTTGCTTTTTCCTGCTAATCCTAGCATGATAAAGAAGATTCAAAGAGAGTGAGATGCCAGCTCCTTTCATTCAGTCAGTAGCTTCAAACATTTCTGGTATATGAAAAACATGTTTTTCAATGGCAAAAATCAATGAATATTGTAAATGCACAAACAGTAATATCTCCACATTGCACGGTGCAATTCTGAAATTTTTAGCTTTTTCCTGTTAATCCTAGCATGATAAAGAAGATTCAAAGAGAGTGAGATGCCAGCTCCTTTCATTCAGTCAGTAGCTTCAAACATTTCTGGTATATGAAAAACATGTTTTTCAATGGCAAAAATCAATGAATATTGTTAATGCACAAACAGTAATATCTCCACATTGCAAGGTGCAATTCTGAAATTTTTTGCTTTTTCCTGCTAATCCTAGCATGATAAAGATTCAAAGAGAGTGAGATGCCAGCTCCTTTCATTCAGTCAGTAGCTTCAAACATTTCTGGTATATGAAAAACATGTTTTTCAATGGCAAAAATCAATGAATATTGTAAATGCACAAACAGTAATATCTCCACATTGCACGGTGCAATTCTGAAATTTTTAGCTTTTTCCTGTTAATCCTAGCATGATAAAGAAGATTCAAAGAGAGTGAGATGCCAGCTCCTTTCATTCAGTCAGTAGCTTCAAACATTTCTGGTATATGAAAAACATGTTTTTCAATGGCAAAAATCAATGAATATTGTAAATGCACAAACAGTAATATCTCCACATTGCAAGGTGCAATTCTGAAATTCTTTGCTTTTTCCTGTTAATCCTAGCATGATAAAGAAGATTCAAAGAGAGTGAGATGCCAGCTCCTTTCATTCAGTCAGTAGCTTCAAACAATTTCTGGTATATGAAAAACATGTTTTTCAATGGCAAAAATCAATGAATATTGTAAATGCACAAACAGTAATATCTCCACATTGCAAGGTGCAATTCTGAAATTTTTTGCTTTTTCCTGCTAATCCTAGCATGATAAAGAAGATTCAAAGAGAGTGAGATGCCAGCTCCTTTCATTCAGTCAGTAGCTTCAAACATTTCTGGTATATGAAAAACATGTTTTTCAATGGCAAAAATCAATGAATATTGTAAATGCACAAACAGTAATATCTCAACATTGCACGGTGCAATTCTGAAATTTTTAGCTTTTTCCTGTTAATCCTAGCATGATAAAGAAGATTCAAAGAGAGTGAGATGCCAGCTCCTTTCATTCAGTCAGTAGCTTCAAACATTTCTGGTATATGAAAAACATGTTTTTCAATGGCAAAAATCAATGAATATTGTAAATGCACAAACAGTAATATCTCAACATTGCACGGTGCAATTCTGAAATTTTTAGCTTTTTCCTGTTAATCCTAGCATGATAAAGAAGATTCAAAGAGAGTGAGATGCCAGCTCCTTTCATTCAGTCAGTAGCTTCAAACATTTCTGGTATATGAAAAACGTTTTTCAATGGCAAAAATCAATGAATATTGTAAATGCACAAACAGTAATATCTCCACATTGCAAGGTGCAATTCTGAAATTTTTTGCTTTTTCCTGTTAATCCTAGCATGATAAAGAAGATTCAAAGAGAGTGAGATGCCAGCTCCTTTCATTCAGTCAGTAGCTTCAAACATTTCTGGTATATGAAAAACATGTTTTTCAATGGCAAAAATCAATGAATATTGTAAATGCACAAACAGTAATATCTCCACATTGCAAGGTGCAATTCTGAAATTTTTTGCTTTTTCCTGCTAATCCTAGCATGATAAAGAAGATTCAAAGAGAGTGAGATGCCAGCTCCTTTCATTCAGTCAGTAGCTTCAAACATTTCTGGTATATGAAAAACATGTTTTTCAATGGCAAAAATCAATGAATATTGTAAATGCACAAACAGTAATATCTCCACATTGCACGGTGCAATTCTGAAATTTTTAGCTTTTTCCTGTTAATCCTAGCATGATAAAGAAGATTCAAAGAGAGTGAGATGCCAGCTCCTTTCATTCAGTCAGTAGCTTCAAACATTTCTGGTATATGAAAAACATGTTTTTCAATGGCAAAAATCAATGAATATTGTAAATGCACAAACAGTAATATCTCCACATTGCAAGGTGCAATTCTGAAATTTTTTGCTTTTTCCTGCTAATCCTAGCATGATAAAGAAGATTCAAAGAGAGTGAGATGCCAGCTCCTTTCATTCAGTCAGTAGCTTCAAACATTTCTGGTATATGAAAAACATGTTTTTCAATGGCAAAAATCAATGAATATTGTAAATGCACAAACAGTAATATCTCCACATTGCACGGTGCAATTCTGAAATTTTTAGCTTTTTCCTGTTAATCCTAGCATGATAAAGAAGATTCAAAGAGAGTGAGATGCCAGCTCCTTTCATTCAGTCAGTAGCTTCAAACATTTCTGGTATATGAAAAACATGTTTTTCAATGGCAAAAATCAATGAATATTGTAAATGCACAAACAGTAATATCTCCACATTGCAAGGTGCAATTCTGAAATTCTTTGCTTTTTCCTGTTAATCCTAGCATGATAAAGAAGATTCAAAGAGAGTGAGATGCCAGCTCCTTTCATTCAGTCAGTAGCTTCAAACATTTCTGGTATATGAAAAACATGTTTTTCAATGGCAAAAATCAATGAATATTGTAAATGCACAAACAGTAATATCTCCACATTGCAAGGTGCAATTCTGAAATTTTTTGCTTTTTCCTGCTAATCCTAGCATGATAAAGAAGATTCAAAGAGAGTGAGATGCCAGCTCCTTTCATTCAGTCAGTAGCTTCAAACATTTCTGGTATATGAAAAACATGTTTTTCAATGGCAAAAATCAATGAATATTGTAAATGCACAAACAGTAATATCTCCACATTGCACGGTGCAATTCTGAAATTTTTAGCTTTTTCCTGTTAATCCTAGCATGATAAAGAAGATTCAAAGAGAGTGAGATGCCAGCTCCTTTCATTCAGTCAGTAGCTTCAAACATTTCTGGTATATGAAAAACATGTTTTTCAATGGCAAAAATCAATGAATATTGTAAATGCACAAACAGTAATATCTCCACATTGCAAGGTGCAATTCTGAAATTTTTTGCTTTTTCCTGCTAATCCTAGCATGATAAAGATTCAAAGAGAGTGAGATGCCAGCTCCTTTCATTCAGTCAGTAGCTTCAAACATTTCTTGGTATATGAAAAACATGTTTTTCAATGGCAAAAATCAATGAATATTGTAAATGCACAAACAGTAATATCTCCACATTGCACGGTGCAATTCTGAAATTTTTAGCTTTTTCCTGTTAATCCTAGCATGATAAAGAAGATTCAAAGAGAGTGAGATGCCAGCTCCTTTCATTCAGTCAGTAGCTTCAAACATTTCTGGTATATGAAAAACATGTTTTTCAATGGCAAAAATCAATGAATATTGTAAATGCACAAACAGTAATATCTCCACATTGCAAGGTGCAATTCTGAAATTCTTTGCTTTTTCCTGTTAATCCTAGCATGATAAAGAAGATTCAAAGAGAGTGAGATGCCAGCTCCTTTCATTCAGTCAGTAGCTTCAAACATTTCTGGTATATGAAAAACATGTTTTTCAATGGCAAAAATCAATGAATATTGTAAATGCACAAACAGTAATATCTCCACATTGCAAGGTGCAATTCTGAAATTTTTTGCTTTTTCCTGCTAATCCTAGCATGATAAAGAAGATTCAAAGAGAGTGAGATGCCAGCTCCTTTCATTCAGTCAGTAGCTTCAAACATTTCTGGTATATGAAAAACATGTTTTTCAATGGCAAAAATCAATGAATATTGTAAATGCACAAACAGTAATATCTCAACATTGCACGGTGCAATTCTGAAATTTTTAGCTTTTTCCTGTTAATCCTAGCATGATAAAGAAGATACAAAGAGAGTGAGATGCCAGCTCCTTTCATTCAGTCAGTAGCTTCAAACATTTCTGGTATATGAAAAACATGTTTTTCAATGGCAAAAATCAATGAATATTGTAAATGCACAAACAGTAATATCTCAACATTGCACGGTGCAATTCTGAAATTTTTAGCTTTTTCCTGTTAATCCTAGCATGATAAAGAAGATTCAAAGAGAGTGAGATGCCAGCTCCTTTCATTCAGTCAGTAGCTTCAAACATTTCTGGTATATGAAAAACGTTTTTCAATGGCAAAAATCAATGAATATTGTAAATGCACAAACAGTAATATCTCCACATTGCAAGGTGCAATTCTGAAATTTTTTGCTTTTTCCTGTTAATCCTAGCATGATAAAGAAGATTCAAAGAGAGTGAGATGCCAGCTCCTTTCATTCAGTCAGTAGCTTCAAACATTTCTGGTATATGAAAAACATGTTTTTCAATGGCAAAAATCAATGAATATTGTAAATGCACAAACAGTAATATCTCCACATTGCAAGGTGCAATTCTGAAATTTTTTGCTTTTTCCTGCTAATCCTAGCATGATAAAGAAGATTCAAAGAGAGTGAGATGCCAGCTCCTTTCATTCAGTCAGTAGCTTCAAACATTTCTGGTATATGAAAAACATGTTTTTCAATGGCAAAAATCAATGAATATTGTAAATGCACAAACAGTAATATCTCCACATTGCACGGTGCAATTCTGAAATTTTTAGCTTTTTCCTGTTAATCCTAGCATGATAAAGAAGATTCAAAGAGAGTGAGATGCCAGCTCCTTTCATTCAGTCAGTAGCTTCAAACATTTCTGGTATATGAAAAACATGTTTTTCAATGGCAAAAATCAATGAATATTGTAAATGCACAAACAGTAATATCTCCACATTGCAAGGTGCAATTCTGAAATTTTTTGCTTTTTCCTGCTAATCCTAGCATGATAAAGAAGATTCAAAGAGAGTGAGATGCCAGCTCCTTTCATTCAGTCAGTAGCTTCAAACATTTCTGGTATATGAAAAACATGTTTTTCAATGGCAAAAATCAATGAATATTGTAAATGCACAAACAGTAATATCTCCACATTGCACGGTGCAATTCTGAAATTTTTAGCTTTTTCCTGTTAATCCTAGCATGATAAAGAAGATTCAAAGAGAGTGAGATGCCAGCTCCTTTCATTCAGTCAGTAGCTTCAAACATTTCTGGTATATGAAAAACATGTTTTTCAATGGCAAAAATCAATGAATATTGTAAATGCACAAACAGTAATATCTCCACATTGCAAGGTGCAATTCTGAAATTCTTTGCTTTTTCCTGTTAATCCTAGCATGATAAAGAAGATTCAAAGAGAGTGAGATGCCAGCTCCTTTCATTCAGTCAGTAGCTTCAAACATTTCTGGTATATGAAAAACATGTTTTTCAATGGCAAAAATCAATGAATATTGTAAATGCACAAACAGTAATATCTCCACATTGCAAGGTGCAATTCTGAAATTTTTTGCTTTTTCCTGCTAATCCTAGCATGATAAAGAAGATTCAAAGAGAGTGAGATGCCAGCTCCTTTCATTCAGTCAGTAGCTTCAAACATTTCTGGTATATGAAAAACATGTTTTTTAATGGCAAAAATCAATGAATATTGTAAATGCACAAACAGTAATATCTCAACATTGCACGGTGCAATTCTGAAATTTTTAGCTTTTTCCTGTTAATCCTAGCATGATAAAGAAGATTCAAAGAGAGTGAGATGCCAGCTCCTTTCATTCAGTCAGTAGCTTCAAACATTTCTGGTATATGAAAAACATGTTTTTCAATGGCAAAAATCAATGAATATTGTAAATGCACAAACAGTAATATCTCCACATTGCACGGTGCAATTCTGAAATTTTTAGCTTTTTCCTGTTAATCCTAGCATGATAAAGAAGATTCAAAGAGAGTGAGATGCCAGCTCCTTTCATTCAGTCAGTAGCTTCAAACATTTCTGGTATATGAAAAACATGTTTTTCAATGGCAAAAATCAATGAATATTGTAAATGCACAAACAGTAATATCTCCACATTGCAAGGTGCAATTCTGAAATTTTTTGCTTTTTCCTGCTAATCCTAGCATGATAAAGAAGATTCAAAGAGAGTGAGATGCCAGCTCCTTTCATTCAGTCAGTAGCTTCAAACATTTCTGGTATATGAAAAACATGTTTTTCAATGGCAAAAATCAATGAATATTGTAAATGCACAAACAGTAATATCTCCACATTGCACGGTGCAATTCTGAAATTTTTAGCTTTTTCCTGTTAATCCTAGCATGATAAAGAAGATTCAAAGAGAGTGAGATGCCAGCTCCTTTCATTCAGTCAGTAGCTTCAAACATTTCTGGTATATGAAAAACATGTTTTTCAATGGCAAAAATCAATGAATATTGTAAATGCACAAACAGTAATATCTCCACATTGCAAGGTGCAATTCTGAAATTTTTTGCTTTTTCCTGCTAATCCTAGCATGATAAAGAAGATTCAAAGAGAGTGAGATGCCAGCTCCTTTCATTCAGTCAGTAGCTTCAAACATTTCTGGTATATGAAAAACATGTTTTTCAATGGCAAAAATCAATGAATATTGTAAATGCACAAACAGTAATATCTCCACATTGCACGGTGCAATTCTGAAATTTTTAGCTTTTTCCTGTTAATCCTAGCATGATAAAGAAGATTCAAAGAGAGTGAGATGCCAGCTCCTTTCATTCAGTCAGTAGCTTCAAACATTTCTGGTATATGAAAAACATGTTTTTCAATGGCAAAAATCAATGAATATTGTAAATGCACAAACAGTAATATCTCCACATTGCAAGGTGCAATTCTGAAATTTTTTGCTTTTTCCTGCTAATCCTAGCATGATAAAGAAGATTCAAAGAGAGTGAGATGCCAGCTCCTTTCATTCAGTCAGTAGCTTCAAACATTTCTGGTATATGAAAAACATGTTTTTCAATGGCAAAAATCAATGAATATTGTAAATGCACAAACAGTAATATCTCCACATTGCACGGTGCAATTCTGAAATTTTTAGCTTTTTCCTGTTAATCCTAGCATGATAAAGAAGATTCAAAGAGAGTGAGATGCCAGCTCCTTTCATTCAGTCAGTAGCTTCAAACATTTCTGGTATATGAAAAACATGTTTTTCAATGGCAAAAATCAATGAATATTGTAAATGCACAAACAGTAATATCTCCACATTGCAAGGTGCAATTCTGAAATTTTTTGCTTTTTCCTGCTAATCCTAGCATGATAAAGAAGATTCAAAGAGAGTGAGATGCCAGCTCCTTTCATTCAGTCAGTAGCTTCAAACATTTCTGGTATATGAAAAACATGTTTTTCAATGGCAAAAATCAATGAATATTGTAAATGCACAAACAGTAATATCTCCACATTGCACGGTGCAATTCTGAAATTTTTAGCTTTTTCCTGTTAATCCTAGCATGATAAAGAAGATTCAAAGAGAGTGAGATGCCAGCTCCTTTCATTCAGTCAGTAGCTTCAAACATTTCTGGTATATGAAAAACATGTTTTTCAATGGCAAAAATCAATGAATATTGTAAATGCACAAACAGTAATATCTCCACATTGCAAGGTGCAATTCTGAAATTCTTTGCTTTTTCCTGTTAATCCTAGCATGATAAAGAAGATTCAAAGAGAGTGAGATGCCAGCTCCTTTCATTCAGTCAGTAGCTTCAAACATTTCTGGTATATGAAAAACATGTTTTTCAATGGCAAAAATCAATGAATATTGTAAATGCACAAACAGTAATATCTCCACATTGCAAGGTGCAATTCTGAAATTTTTTGCTTTTTCCTGCTAATCCTAGCATGATAAAGAAGATTCAAAGAGAGTGAGATGCCAGCTCCTTTCATTCAGTCAGTAGCTTCAAACATTTCTGGTATATGAAAAACATGTTTTTCAATGGCAAAAATCAATGAATATTGTAAATGCACAAACAGTAATATCTCCACATTGCACGGTGCAATTCTGAAATTTTTAGCTTTTTCCTGTTAATCCTAGCATGATAAAGAAGATTCAAAGAGAGTGAGATGCCAGCTCCTTTCATTCAGTCAGTAGCTTCAAACATTTCTGGTATATGAAAAACATGTTTTTCAATGGCAAAAATCAATGAATATTGTAAATGCACAAACAGTAATATCTCCACATTGCAAGGTGCAATTCTGAAATTTTTTGCTTTTTCCTGCTAATCCTAGCATGATAAAGAAGATTCAGAGTGAGATGCCAGCTCCTTTCATTCAGTCAGTAGCTTCAAACATTTCTGGTATATGAAAAACATGTTTTTCAATGGCAAAAATCAATGAATATTGTAAATGCACAAACAGTAATATCTCCACATTGCACGGTGCAATTCTGAAATTTTTAGCTTTTTCCTGTTAATCCTAGCATGATAAAGAAGATTCAAAGAGAGTGAGATGCCAGCTCCTTTCATTGTCAGTAGCTTCAATCATTTCTGGTATATGAAAAACATGTTTTTCAATGGCAAAAATCAATGAATATTGTAAATGCACAAACAGTAATATCTCCACATTGCAAGGTGCAATTCTGAAATTTTTTGCTTTTTCCTGCTAATCCTAGCATGATAAAGAAGATTCAAAGAGAGTGAGATGCCAGCTCCTTTCATTCAGTCAGTAGCTTCAAACATTTCTGGTATATGAAAAACATGTTTTTCAATGGCAAAAATCAATGAATATTGTAAATGCACAAACAGTAATATCTCCACATTGCACGGTGCAATTCTGAAATTTTTAGCTTTTTCCTGTTAATCCTAGCATGATAAAGAAGATTCAAAGAGAGTGAGATGCCAGCTCCTTTCATTCAGTCAGTAGCTTCAAACATTTCTGGTATATGAAAAACATGTTTTTCAATGGCAAAAATCAATGAATATTGTAAATGCACAAACAGTAATATCTCCACATTGCAAGGTGCAATTCTGAAATTTTTTGCTTTTTCCTGCTAATCCTAGCATGATAAAGAAGATTCAAAGAGAGTGAGATGCCAGCTCCTTTCATTCAGTCAGTAGCTTCAAACATTTCTGGTATATGAAAAACATGTTTTTCAATGGCAAAAATCAATGAATATTGTAAATGCACAAACAGTAATATCTCCACATTGCACGGTGCAATTCTGAAATTTTTAGCTTTTTCCTGTTAATCCTAGCATGATAAAGAAGATTCAAAGAGAGTGAGATGCCAGCTCCTTTCATTCAGTCAGTAGCTTCAAACATTTCTGGTATATGAAAAACATGTTTTTCAATGGCAAAAATCAATGAATATTGTAAATGCACAAACAGTAATATCTCCACATTGCAAGGTGCAATTCTGAAATTCTTTGCTTTTTCCTGTTAATCCTAGCATGATAAAGAAGATTCAAAGAGAGTGAGATGCCAGCTCCTTTCATTCAGTCAGTAGCTTCAAACATTTCTGGTATATGAAAAACATGTTTTTCAATGGCAAAAATCAATGAATATTGTAAATGCACAAACAGTAATATCTCCACATTGCAAGGTGCAATTCTGAAATTTTTTGCTTTTTCCTGCTAATCCTAGCATGATAAAGAAGATTCAAAGAGAGTGAGATGCCAGCTCCTTTCATTCAGTCAGTAGCTTCAAACATTTCTGGTATATGAAAAACATGTTTTTTAATGGCAAAAATCAATGAATATTGTAAATGCACAAACAGTAATATCTCAACATTGCACGGTGCAATTCTGAAATTTTTAGCTTTTTCCTGTTAATCCTAGCATGATAAAGAAGATTCAAAGAGAGTGAGATGCCAGCTCCTTTCATTCAGTCAGTAGCTTCAAACATTTCTGGTATATGAAAAACATGTTTTTCAATGGCAAAAATCAATGAATATTGTAAATGCACAAACAGTAATATCTCCACATTGCACGGTGCAATTCTGAAATTTTTAGCTTTTTCCTGTTAATCCTAGCATGATAAAGAAGATTCAAAGAGAGTGAGATGCCAGCTCCTTTCATTCAGTCAGTAGCTTCAAACATTTCTGGTATATGAAAAACATGTTTTTCAATGGCAAAAATCAATGAATATTGTAAATGCACAAACAGTAATATCTCCACATTGCAAGGTGCAATTCTGAAATTTTTTGCTTTTTCCTGCTAATCCTAGCATGATAAAGAAGATTCAAAGAGAGTGAGATGCCAGCTCCTTTCATTCAGTCAGTAGCTTCAAACATTTCTGGTATATGAAAAACATGTTTTTCAATGGCAAAAATCAATGAATATTGTAAATGCACAAACAGTAATATCTCCACATTGCACGGTGCAATTCTGAAATTTTTAGCTTTTTCCTGTTAATCCTAGCATGATAAAGAAGATTCAAAGAGAGTGAGATGCCAGCTCCTTTCATTCAGTCAGTAGCTTCAAACATTTCTGGTATATGAAAAACATGTTTTTCAATGGCAAAAATCAATGAATATTGTAAATGCACAAACAGTAATATCTCCACATTGCAAGGTGCAATTCTGAAATTTTTTGCTTTTTCCTGCTAATCCTAGCATGATAAAGAAGATTCAAAGAGAGTGAGATGCCAGCTCCTTTCATTCAGTCAGTAGCTTCAAACATTTCTGGTATATGAAAAACATGTTTTTCAATGGCAAAAATCAATGAATATTGTAAATGCACAAACAGTAATATCTCCACATTGCACGGTGCAATTCTGAAATTTTTAGCTTTTTCCTGTTAATCCTAGCATGATAAAGAAGATTCAAAGAGAGTGAGATGCCAGCTCCTTTCATTCAGTCAGTAGCTTCAAACATTTCTGGTATATGAAAAACATGTTTTTCAATGGCAAAAATCAATGAATATTGTAAATGCACAAACAGTAATATCTCCACATTGCAAGGTGCAATTCTGAAATTTTTTGCTTTTTCCTGCTAATCCTAGCATGATAAAGAAGATTCAAAGAGAGTGAGATGCCAGCTCCTTTCATTCAGTCAGTAGCTTCAAACATTTCTGGTATATGAAAAACATGTTTTTCAATGGCAAAAATCAATGAATATTGTAAATGCACAAACAGTAATATCTCCACATTGCACGGTGCAATTCTGAAATTTTTAGCTTTTTCCTGTTAATCCTAGCATGATAAAGAAGATTCAAAGAGAGTGAGATGCCAGCTCCTTTCATTCAGTCAGTAGCTTCAAACATTTCTGGTATATGAAAAACATGTTTTTCAATGGCAAAAATCAATGAATATTGTAAATGCACAAACAGTAATATCTCCACATTGCAAGGTGCAATTCTGAAATTTTTTGCTTTTTCCTGCTAATCCTAGCATGATAAAGAAGATTCAAAGAGAGTGAGATGCCAGCTCCTTTCATTCAGTCAGTAGCTTCAAACATTTCTGGTATATGAAAAACATGTTTTTCAATGGCAAAAATCAATGAATATTGTAAATGCACAAACAGTAATATCTCCACATTGCACGGTGCAATTCTGAAATTTTTAGCTTTTTCCTGTTAATCCTAGCATGATAAAGAAGATTCAAAGAGAGTGAGATGCCAGCTCCTTTCATTCAGTCAGTAGCTTCAAACATTTCTGGTATATGAAAAACATGTTTTTCAATGGCAAAAATCAATGAATATTGTAAATGCACAAACAGTAATATCTCCACATTGCAAGGTGCAATTCTGAAATTCTTTGCTTTTTCCTGTTAATCCTAGCATGATAAAGAAGATTCAAAGAGAGTGAGATGCCAGCTCCTTTCATTCAGTCAGTAGCTTCAAACATTTCTGGTATATGAAAAACATGTTTTTCAATGGCAAAAATCAATGAATATTGTAAATGCACAAACAGTAATATCTCCACATTGCAAGGTGCAATTCTGAAATTTTTTGCTTTTTCCTGCTAATCCTAGCATGATAAAGAAGATTCAAAGAGAGTGAGATGCCAGCTCCTTTCATTCAGTCAGTAGCTTCAAACATTTCTGGTATATGAAAAACATGTTTTTCAATGGCAAAAATCAATGAATATTGTAAATGCACAAACAGTAATATCTCCACATTGCACGGTGCAATTCTGAAATTTTTAGCTTTTTCCTGTTAATCCTAGCATGATAAAGAAGATTCAAAGAGAGTGAGATGCCAGCTCCTTTCATTCAGTCAGTAGCTTCAAACATTTCTGGTATATGAAAAACATGTTTTTCAATGGCAAAAATCAATGAATATTGTAAATGCACAAACAGTAATATCTCCACATTGCAAGGTGCAATTCTGAAATTTTTTGCTTTTTCCTGCTAATCCTAGCATGATAAAGAAGATTCAGAGTGAGATGCCAGCTCCTTTCATTCAGTCAGTAGCTTCAAACATTTCTGGTATATGAAAAACATGTTTTTCAATGGCAAAAATCAATGAATATTGTAAATGCACAAACAGTAATATCTCCACATTGCACGGTGCAATTCTGAAATTTTTAGCTTTTTCCTGTTAATCCTAGCATGATAAAGAAGATTCAAAGAGAGTGAGATGCCAGCTCCTTTCATTGTCAGTAGCTTCAAACATTTCTGGTATATGAAAAACATGTTTTTCAATGGCAAAAATCAATGAATATTGTAAATGCACAAACAGTAATATCTCCACATTGCAAGGTGCAATTCTGAAATTTTTTGCTTTTTCCTGTTAATCCTAGCATGATAAAGAAGATTCAAAGAGAGTGAGATGCCAGCTCCTTTCATTCAGTCAGTAGCTTCAAACATTTCTGGTATATGAAAAACATGTTTTTCAATGGCAAAAATCAATGAATATTGTAAATGCACAAACAGTAATATCTCCACATTGCAAGGTGCAATTCTGAAATTTTTTGCTTTTTCCTGCTAATCCTAGCATGATAAAGAAGATTCAAAGAGAGTGAGATGCCAGCTCCTTTCATTCAGTCAGTAGCTTCAAACATTTCTGGTATATGAAAAACATGTTTTTCAATGGCAAAAATCAATGAATATTGTAAATGCACAAACAGTAATATCTCCACATTGCACGGTGCAATTCTGAAATTTTTAGCTTTTTCCTGTTAATCCTAGCATGATAAAGAAGATTCAAAGAGAGTGAGATGCCAGCTCCTTTCATTCAGTCAGTAGCTTCAAACATTTCTGGTATATGAAAAACATGTTTTTCAATGGCAAAAATCAATGAATATTGTAAATGCACAAACAGTAATATCTCCACATTGCAAGGTGCAATTCTGAAATTTTTTGCTTTTTCCTGCTAATCCTAGCATGATAAAGATTCAAAGAGAGTGAGATGCCAGCTCCTTTCATTCAGTCAGTAGCTTCAAACATTTCTGGTATATGAAAAACATGTTTTTCAATGGCAAAAATCAATGAATATTGTAAATGCACAAACAGTAATATCTCCACATTGCACGGTGCAATTCTGAAATTTTTTGCTTTTTCCTGCTAATCCTAGCATGATAAAGAAGATTCAAAGAGAGTGAGATGCCAGCTCCTTTCATTCAGTCAGTAGCTTCAAACATTTCTGGTATATGAAAAACATGTTTTTCAATGGCAAAAATCAATGAATATTGTAAATGCACAAACAGTAATATCTCCACATTGCAAGGTGCAATTCTGAAATTCTTTGCTTTTTCCTGTTAATCCTAGCATGATAAAGAAGATTCAAAGAGAGTGAGATGCCAGCTCCTTTCATTCAGTCAGTAGCTTCAAACATTTCTGGTATATGAAAAACATGTTTTTCAATGGCAAAAATCAATGAATATTGTAAATGCACAAACAGTAATATCTCCACATTGCAAGGTGCAATTCTGAAATTTTTTGCTTTTTCCTGCTAATCCTAGCATGATAAAGAAGATTCAAAGAGAGTGAGATGCCAGCTCCTTTCATTCAGTCAGTAGCTTCAAACATTTCTGGTATATGAAAAACATGTTTTTCAATGGCAAAAATCAATGAATATTGTAAATGCACAAACAGTAATATCTCAACATTGCACGGTGCAATTCTGAAATTTTTAGCTTTTTCCTGTTAATCCTAGCATGATAAAGAAGATTCAAAGAGAGTGAGATGCCAGCTCCTTTCATTCAGTCAGTAGCTTCAAACATTTCTGGTATATGAAAAACGTTTTTCAATGGCAAAAATCAATGAATATTGTAAATGCACAAACAGTAATATCTCCACATTGCAAGGTGCAATTCTGAAATTTTTTGCTTTTTCCTGTTAATCCTAGCATGATAAAGAAGATTCAAAGAGAGTGAGATGCCAGCTCCTTTCATTCAGTCAGTAGCTTCAAACATTTCTGGTATATGAAAAACATGTTTTTCAATGGCAAAAATCAATGAATATTGTAAATGCACAAACAGTAATATCTCCACATTGCACGGTGCAATTCTGAAATTTTTAGCTTTTTCCTGTTAATCCTAGCATGATAAAGAAGATTCAAAGAGAGTGAGATGCCAGCTCCTTTCATTCAGTCAGTAGCTTCAAACATTTCTGGTATATGAAAAACATGTTTTTCAATGGCAAAAATCAATGAATATTGTAAATGCACAAACAGTAATATCTCCACATTGCAAGGTGCAATTCTGAAATTTTTTGCTTTTTCCTGCTAATCCTAGCATGATAAAGATTCAAAGAGAGTGAGATGCCAGCTCCTTTCATTCAGTCAGTAGCTTCAAACATTTCTGGTATATGAAAAACATGTTTTTCAATGGCAAAAATCAATGAATATTGTAAATGCACAAACAGTAATATCTCCACATTGCACGGTGCAATTCTGAAATTTTTAGCTTTTTCCTGTTAATCCTAGCATGATAAAGAAGATTCAAAGAGAGTGAGATGCCAGCTCCTTTCATTCAGTCAGTAGCTTCAAACATTTCTGGTATATGAAAAACATGTTTTTCAATGGCAAAAATCAATGAATATTGTAAATGCACAAACAGTAATATCTCCACATTGCAAGGTGCAATTCTGAAATTCTTTGCTTTTTCCTGTTAATCCTAGCATGATAAAGAAGATTCAAAGAGAGTGAGATGCCAGCTCCTTTCATTCAGTCAGTAGCTTCAAACATTTCTGGTATATGAAAAACATGTTTTTCAATGGCAAAAATCAATGAATATTGTAAATGCACAAACAGTAATATCTCCACATTGCAAGGTGCAATTCTGAAATTTTTTGCTTTTTCCTGCTAATCCTAGCATGATAAAGAAGATTCAAAGAGAGTGAGATGCCAGCTCCTTTCATTCAGTCAGTAGCTTCAAACATTTCTGGTATATGAAAAACATGTTTTTCAATGGCAAAAATCAATGAATATTGTAAATGCACAAACAGTAATATCTCAACATTGCACGGTGCAATTCTGAAATTTTTAGCTTTTTCCTGTTAATCCTAGCATGATAAAGAAGATTCAAAGAGAGTGAGATGCCAGCTCCTTTCATTCAGTCAGTAGCTTCAAACATTTCTGGTATATGAAAAACGTTTTTCAATGGCAAAAATCAATGAATATTGTAAATGCACAAACAGTAATATCTCCACATTGCAAGGTGCAATTCTGAAATTTTTTGCTTTTTCCTGTTAATCCTAGCATGATAAAGAAGATTCAAAGAGAGTGAGATGCCAGCTCCTTTCATTCAGTCAGTAGCTTCAAACATTTCTGGTATATGAAAAACATGTTTTTCAATGGCAAAAATCAATGAATATTGTAAATGCACAAACAGTAATATCCACATTGCAAGGTGCAATTCTGAAATTTTTTGCTTGTTCCTGCTAATCCTAGCATGATAAAGAAGATTCAAAGAGAGTGAGATGCCAGCTCCTTTCATTCAGTCAGTAGCTTCAAACATTTCTGGTATATGAAAAACATGTTTTTCAATGGCAAAAATCAATGAATATTGTAAATGCACAAACAGTAATATCTCAACATTGCACGGTGCAATTCTGAAATTTTTAGCTTTTTCCTGTTAATCCTAGCATGATAAAGAAGATTCAAAGAGAGTGAGATGCCAGCTCCTTTCATTCAGTCAGTAGCTTCAAACATTTCTGGTATATGAAAAACGTTTTTCAATGGCAAAAATCAATGAATATTGTAAATGCACAAACAGTAATATCTCCACATTGCAAGGTGCAATTCTGAAATTTTTTGCTTTTTCCTGTTAATCCTAGCATGATAAAGAAGATTCAAAGAGAGTGAGATGCCAGCTCCTTTCATTCAGTCAGTAGCTTCAAACATTTCTGGTATATGAAAAACATGTTTTTCAATGGCAAAAATCAATGAATATTGTAAATGCACAAACAGTAATATCCACATTGCAAGGTGCAATTCTGAAATTTTTTGCTTTTTCCTGCTAATCCTAGCATGATAAAGAAGATTCAAAGAGAGTGAGATGCCAGCTCCTTTCATTCAGTCAGTAGCTTCAAACATTTCTGGTATATGAAAAACATGTTTTTCAATGGCAAAAATCAATGAATATTGTAAATGCACAAACAGTAATATCTCCACATTGCAAGGTGCAATTCTGAAATTTTTTGCTTTTTCCTGCTAATCCTAGCATGATAAAGATTCAAAGAGAGTGAGATGCCAGCTCCTTTCATTCAGTCAGTAGCTTCAAACATTTCTGGTATATGAAAAACATGTTTTTCAATGGCAAAAATCAATGAATATTGTAAATGCACAAACAGTAATATCTCCACATTGCACGGTGCAATTCTGAAATTTTTAGCTTTTTCCTGTTAATCCTAGCATGATAAAGAAGATTCAAAGAGAGTGAGATGCCAGCTCCTTTCATTCAGTCAGTAGCTTCAAACATTTCTGGTATATGAAAAACATGTTTTTCAATGGCAAAAATCAATGAATATTGTAAATGCACAAACAGTAATATCTCCACATTGCAAGGTGCAATTCTGAAATTCTTTGCTTTTTCCTGTTAATCCTAGCATGATAAAGAAGATTCAAAGAGAGTGAGATGCCAGCTCCTTTCATTCAGTCAGTAGCTTCAAACATTTCTGGTATATGAAAAACATGTTTTTCAATGGCAAAAATCAATGAATATTGTAAATGCACAAACAGTAATATCTCCACATTGCAAGGTGCAATTCTGAAATTTTTTGCTTTTTCCTGCTAATCCTAGCATGATAAAGAAGATTCAAAGAGAGTGAGATGCCAGCTCCTTTCATTCAGTCAGTAGCTTCAAACATTTCTGGTATATGAAAAACATGTTTTTCAATGGCAAAAATCAATGAATATTGTAAATGCACAAACAGTAATATCTCAACATTGCACGGTGCAATTCTGAAATTTTTAGCTTTTTCCTGTTAATCCTAGCATGATAAAGAAGATTCAAAGAGAGTGAGATGCCAGCTCCTTTCATTCAGTCAGTAGCTTCAAACATTTCTGGTATATGAAAAACGTTTTTCAATGGCAAAAATCAATGAATATTGTAAATGCACAAACAGTAATATCTCCACATTGCAAGGTGCAATTCTGAAATTTTTTGCTTTTTCCTGTTAATCCTAGCATGATAAAGAAGATTCAAAGAGAGTGAGATGCCAGCTCCTTTCATTCAGTCAGTAGCTTCAAACATTTCTGGTATATGAAAAACATGTTTTTCAATGGCAAAAATCAATGAATATTGTAAATGCACAAACAGTAATATCTCCACATTGCACGGTGCAATTCTGAAATTTTTAGCTTTTTCCTGTTAATCCTAGCATGATAAAGAAGATTCAAAGAGAGTGAGATGCCAGCTCCTTTCATTCAGTCAGTAGCTTCAAACATTTCTGGTATATGAAAAACATGTTTTTCAATGGCAAAAATCAATGAATATTGTAAATGCACAAACAGTAATATCTCCACATTGCAAGGTGCAATTCTGAAATTTTTTGCTTTTTCCTGCTAATCCTAGCATGATAAAGATTCAAAGAGAGTGAGATGCCAGCTCCTTTCATTCAGTCAGTAGCTTCAAACATTTCTGGTATATGAAAAACATGTTTTTCAATGGCAAAAATCAATGAATATTGTAAATGCACAAACAGTAATATCTCCACATTGCACGGTGCAATTCTGAAATTTTTAGCTTTTTCCTGTTAATCCTAGCATGATAAAGAAGATTCAAAGAGAGTGAGATGCCAGCTCCTTTCATTCAGTCAGTAGCTTCAAACATTTCTGGTATATGAAAAACATGTTTTTCAATGGCAAAAATCAATGAATATTGTAAATGCACAAACAGTAATATCTCCACATTGCAAGGTGCAATTCTGAAATTCTTTGCTTTTTCCTGTTAATCCTAGCATGATAAAGAAGATTCAAAGAGAGTGAGATGCCAGCTCCTTTCATTCAGTCAGTAGCTTCAAACATTTCTGGTATATGAAAAACATGTTTTTCAATGGCAAAAATCAATGAATATTGTAAATGCACAAACAGTAATATCTCCACATTGCAAGGTGCAATTCTGAAATTTTTTGCTTTTTCCTGCTAATCCTAGCATGATAAAGAAGATTCAAAGAGAGTGAGATGCCAGCTCCTTTCATTCAGTCAGTAGCTTCAAACATTTCTGGTATATGAAAAACATGTTTTTCAATGGCAAAAATCAATGAATATTGTAAATGCACAAACAGTAATATCTCAACATTGCACGGTGCAATTCTGAAATTTTTAGCTTTTTCCTGTTAATCCTAGCATGATAAAGAAGATTCAAAGAGAGTGAGATGCCAGCTCCTTTCATTCAGTCAGTAGCTTCAAACATTTCTGGTATATGAAAAACGTTTTTCAATGGCAAAAATCAATGAATATTGTAAATGCACAAACAGTAATATCTCCACATTGCAAGGTGCAATTCTGAAATTTTTTGCTTTTTCCTGTTAATCCTAGCATGATAAAGAAGATTCAAAGAGAGTGAGATGCCAGCTCCTTTCATTCAGTCAGTAGCTTCAAACATTTCTGGTATATGAAAAACATGTTTTTCAATGGCAAAAATCAATGAATATTGTAAATGCACAAACAGTAATATCCACATTGCAAGGTGCAATTCTGAAATTTTTTGCTTTTTCCTGCTAATCCTAGCATGATAAAGAAGATTCAAAGAGAGTGAGATGCCAGCTCCTTTCATTCAGTCAGTAGCTTCAAACATTTCTGGTATATGAAAAACATGTTTTTCAATGGCAAAAATCAATGAATATTGTAAATGCACAAACAGTAATATCTCCACATTGCACGGTGCAATTCTGAAATTTTTAGCTTTTTCCTGTTAATCCTAGCATGATAAAGAAGATTCAAAGAGCGTGAGATGCCAGCTCCTTTCATTCAGTCAGTAGCTTCAAACATTTCTGGTATATGAAAAACATGTTTTTCAATGGCAAAAATCAATGAATATTGTAAATGCACAAACAGTAATATCTCCACATTGCAAGGTGCAATTCTGAAATTTTTTGCTTTTTCCTGCTAATCCTAGCATGATAAAGAAGATTCAAAGAGAGTGAGATGCCAGCTCCTTTCATTCAGTCAGTAGCTTCAAACATTTCTGGTATATGAAAAACATGTTTTTCAATGGCAAAAATCAATGAATATTGTAAATGCACAAACAGTAATATCTCCACATTGCACGGTGCAATTCTGAAATTTTTAGCTTTTTCCTGTTAATCCTAGCATGATAAAGAAGATTCAAAGAGAGTGAGATGCCAGCTCCTTTCATTCAGTCAGTAGCTTCAAACATTTCTGGTATATGAAAAACATGTTTTTCAATGGCAAAAATCAATGAATATTGTAAATGCACAAACAGTAATATCTCCACATTGCAAGGTGCAATTCTGAAATTTTTTGCTTTTTCCTGCTAATCCTAGCATGATAAAGAAGATTCAAAGAGAGTGAGATGCCAGCTCCTTTCATTCAGTCAGTAGCTTCAAACATTTCTGGTATATGAAAAACATGTTTTTCAATGGCAAAAATCAATGAATATTGTAAATGCACAAACAGTAATATCTCCACATTGCACGGTGCAATTCTGAAATTTTTAGCTTTTTCCTGTTAATCCTAGCATGATAAAGAAGATTCAAAGAGAGTGAGATGCCAGCTCCTTTCATTCAGTCAGTAGCTTCAAACATTTCTGGTATATGAAAAACATGTTTTTCAATGGCAAAAATCAATGAATATTGTAAATGCACAAACAGTAATATCTCCACATTGCAAGGTGCAATTCTGAAATTCTTTGCTTTTTCCTGTTAATCCTAGCATGATAAAGAAGATTCAAAGAGAGTGAGATGCCAGCTCCTTTCATTCAGTCAGTAGCTTCAAACATTTCTGGTATATGAAAAACATGTTTTTCAATGGCAAAAATCAATGAATATTGTAAATGCACAAACAGTAATATCTCCACATTGCAAGGTGCAATTCTGAAATTTTTTGCTTTTTCCTGCTAATCCTAGCATGATAAAGAAGATTCAAAGAGAGTGAGATGCCAGCTCCTTTCATTCAGTCAGTAGCTTCAAACATTTCTGGTATATGAAAAACATGTTTTTCAATGGCAAAAATCAATGAATATTGTAAATGCACAAACAGTAATATCTCCACATTGCACGGTGCAATTCTGAAATTTTTAGCTTTTTCCTGTTAATCCTAGCATGATAAAGAAGATTCAAAGAGAGTGAGATGCCAGCTCCTTTCATTCAGTCAGTAGCTTCAAACATTTCTGGTATATGAAAAACATGTTTTTCAATGGCAAAAATCAATGAATATTGTAAATGCACAAACAGTAATATCTCCACATTGCAAGGTGCAATTCTGAAATTTTTTGCTTTTTCCTGCTAATCCTAGCATGATAAAGAAGATTCAGAGTGAGATGCCAGCTCCTTTCATTCAGTCAGTAGCTTCAAACATTTCTGGTATATGAAAAACATGTTTTTCAATGGCAAAAATCAATGAATATTGTAAATGCACAAACAGTAATATCTCCACATTGCACGGTGCAATTCTGAAATTTTTAGCTTTTTCCTGTTAATCCTAGCATGATAAAGAAGATTCAAAGAGAGTGAGATGCCAGCTCCTTTCATTCAGTCAGTAGCTTCAAACATTTCTGGTATATGAAAAACATGTTTTTCAATGGCAAAAATCAATGAATTTTGTAAATGCACAAACAGTAATATCTCCACATTGCAAGGTGCAATTCTGAAATTTTTTGCTTTTTCCTGTTAATCCTAGCATGATAAAGAAGATTCAAAGAGAGTGAGATGCCAGCTCCTTTCATTCAGTCAGTAGCTTCAAACATTTCTGGTATATGAAAAACATGTTTTTCAATGGCAAAAATCAATGAATATTGTAAATGCACAAACAGTAATATCTCCACATTGCAAGGTGCAATTCTGAAATTTTTTGCTTTTTCCTGCTAATCCTAGCATGATAAAGAAGATTCAAAGAGAGTGAGATGCCAGCTCCTTTCATTCAGTCAGTAGCTTCAAACATTTCTGGTATATGAAAAACATGTTTTTCAATGGCAAAAATCAATGAATATTGTAAATGCACAAACAGTAATATCTCCACATTGCACGGTGCAATTCTGAAATTTTTAGCTTTTTCCTGTTAATCCTAGCATGATAAAGAAGATTCAAAGAGAGTGAGATGCCAGCTCCTTTCATTCAGTCAGTAGCTTCAAACATTTCTGGTATATGAAAAACATGTTTTTCAATGGCAAAAATCAATGAATATTGTAAATGCACAAACAGTAATATCTCCACATTGCAAGGTGCAATTCTGAAATTTTTTGCTTTTTCCTGCTAATCCTAGCATGATAAAGATTCAAAGAGAGTGAGATGCCAGCTCCTTTCATTCAGTCAGTAGCTTCAAACATTTCTGGTATATGAAAAACATGTTTTTCAATGGCAAAAATCAATGAATATTGTAAATGCACAAACAGTAATATCTCCACATTGCACGGTGCAATTCTGAAATTTTTAGCTTTTTCCTGTTAATCCTAGCATGATAAAGAAGATTCAAAGAGAGTGAGATGCCAGCTCCTTTCATTCAGTCAGTAGCTTCAAACATTTCTGGTATATGAAAAACATGTTTTTCAATGGCAAAAATCAATGAATATTGTAAATGCACAAACAGTAATATCTCCACATTGCAAGGTGCAATTCTGAAATTCTTTGCTTTTTCCTGTTAATCCTACCATGATAAAGAAGATTCAAAGAGAGTGAGATGCCAGCTCCTTTCATTCAGTCAGTAGCTTCAAACATTTCTGGTATATGAAAAACATGTTTTTCAATGGCAAAAATCAATGAATATTGTAAATGCACAAACAGTAATATCTCCACATTGCAAGGTGCAATTCTGAAATTTTTTGCTTTTTCCTGCTAATCCTAGCATGATAAAGAAGATTCAAAGAGAGTGAGATGCCAGCTCCTTTCATTCAGTCAGTAGCTTCAAACATTTCTGGTATATGAAAAACATGTTTTTCAATGGCAAAAATCAATGAATATTGTAAATGCACAAACAGTAATATCTCAACATTGCACGGTGCAATTCTGAAATTTTTAGCTTTTTCCTGTTAATCCTAGCATGATAAAGAAGATTCAAAGAGAGTGAGATGCCAGCTCCTTTCATTCAGTCAGTAGCTTCAAACATTTCTGGTATATGAAAAACGTTTTTCAATGGCAAAAATCAATGAATATTGTAAATGCACAAACAGTAATATCTCCACATTGCAAGGTGCAATTCTGAAATTTTTTGCTTTTTCCTGTTAATCCTAGCATGATAAAGAAGATTCAAAGAGAGTGAGATGCCAGCTCCTTTCATTCAGTCAGTAGCTTCAAACATTTCTGGTATATGAAAAACATGTTTTTCAATGGCAAAAATCAATGAATATTGTAAATGCACAAACAGTAATATCTCCACATTGCACGGTGCAATTCTGAAATTTTTAGCTTTTTCCTGTTAATCCTAGCATGATAAAGAAGATTCAAAGAGAGTGAGATGCCAGCTCCTTTCATTCAGTCAGTAGCTTCAAACATTTCTGGTATATGAAAAACATGTTTTTCAATGGCAAAAATCAATGAATATTGTAAATGCACAAACAGTAATATCTCCACATTGCAAGGTGCAATTCTGAAATTTTTTGCTTTTTCCTGCTAATCCTAGCATGATAAAGAAGATTCAAAGAGAGTGAGATGCCAGCTCCTTTCATTCAGTCAGTAGCTTCAAACATTTCTGGTATATGAAAAACATGTTTTTCAATGGCAAAAATCAATGAATATTGTAAATGCACAAACAGTAATATCTCCACATTGCACGGTGCAATTCTGAAATTTTTAGCTTTTTCCTGTTAATCCTAGCATGATAAAGAAGATTCAAAGAGAGTGAGATGCCAGCTCCTTTCATTCAGTCAGTAGCTTCAAACATTTCTGGTATATGAAAAACATGTTTTTCAATGGCAAAAATCAATGAATATTGTAAATGCACAAACAGTAATATCTCCACATTGCAAGGTGCAATTCTGAAATTCTTTGCTTTTTCCTGTTAATCCTAGCATGATAAAGAAGATTCAAAGAGAGTGAGATGCCAGCTCCTTTCATTCAGTCAGTAGCTTCAAACATTTCTGGTATATGAAAAACATGTTTTTCAATGGCAAAAATCAATGAATATTGTAAATGCACAAACAGTAATATCTCCACATTGCAAGGTGCAATTCTGAAATTTTTTGCTTTTTCCTGCTAATCCTAGCATGATAAAGAAGATTCAAAGAGAGTGAGATGCCAGCTCCTTTCATTCAGTCAGTAGCTTCAAACATTTCTGGTATATGAAAAACATGTTTTTCAATGGCAAAAATCAATGAATATTGTAAATGCACAAACAGTAATATCTCAACATTGCACGGTGCAATTCTGAAATTTTTAGCTTTTTCCTGTTAATCCTAGCATGATAAAGAAGATTCAAAGAGAGTGAGATGCCAGCTCCTTTCATTCAGTCAGTAGCTTCAAACATTTCTGGTATATGAAAAACATGTTTTTCAATGGCAAAAATCAATGAATATTGTAAATGCACAAACAGTAATATCTCCACATTGCAAGGTGCAATTCTGAAATTTTTTGCTTTTTCCTGCTAATCCTAGCATGATAAAGAAGATTCAAAGAGAGTGAGATGCCAGCTCCTTTCATTCAGTCAGTAGCTTCAAACATTTCTGGTATATGAAAAACATGTTTTTCAATGGCAAAAATCAATGAATATTGTAAATGCACAAACAGTAATATCTCCACATTGCACGGTGCAATTCTGAAATTTTTAGCTTTTTCCTGTTAATCCTAGCATGATAAAGAAGATTCAAAGAGAGTGAGATGCCAGCTCCTTTCATTCAGTCAGTAGCTTCAAACATTTCTGGTATATGAAAAACATGTTTTTCAATGGCAAAAATCAATGAATATTGTAAATGCACAAACAGTAATATCTCCACATTGCAAGGTGCAATTCTGAAATTTTTTGCTTTTTCCTGCTAATCCTAGCATGATAAAGAAGATTCAAAGAGAGTGAGATGCCAGCTCCTTTCATTCAGTCAGTAGCTTCAAACATTTCTGGTATATGAAAAACATGTTTTTCAATGGCAAAAATCAATGAATATTGTAAATGCACAAACAGTAATATCTCCACATTGCACGGTGCAATTCTGAAATTTTTAGCTTTTTCCTGTTAATCCTAGCATGATAAAGAAGATTCAAAGAGAGTGAGATGCCAGCTCCTTTCATTCAGTCAGTAGCTTCAAACATTTCTGGTATATGAAAAACATGTTTTTCAATGGCAAAAATCAATGAATATTGTAAATGCACAAACAGTAATATCTCCACATTGCAAGGTGCAATTCTGAAATTCTTTGCTTTTTCCTGTTAATCCTAGCATGATAAAGAAGATTCAAAGAGAGTGAGATGCCAGCTCCTTTCATTCAGTCAGTAGCTTCAAACATTTCTGGTATATGAAAAACATGTTTTTCAATGGCAAAAATCAATGAATATTGTAAATGCACAAACAGTAATATCTCCACATTGCAAGGTGCAATTCTGAAATTTTTTGCTTTTTCCTGCTAATCCTACCATGATAAAGAAGATTCAAAGAGAGTGAGATGCCAGCTCCTTTCATTCAGTCAGTAGCTTCAAACATTTCTGGTATATGAAAAACATGTTTTTTAATGGCAAAAATCAATGAATATTGTAAATGCACAAACAGTAATATCTCAACATTGCACGGTGCAATTCTGAAATTTTTAGCTTTTTCCTGTTAATCCTAGCATGATAAAGAAGATTCAAAGAGAGTGAGATGCCAGCTCCTTTCATTCAGTCAGTAGCTTCAAACATTTCTGGTATATGAAAAACATGTTTTTCAATGGCAAAAATCAATGAATATTGTAAATGCACAAACAGTAATATCTCCACATTGCAAGGTGCAATTCTGAAATTTTTTGCTTTTTCCTGCTAATCCTAGCATGATAAAGAAGATTCAAAGAGAGTGAGATGCCAGCTCCTTTCATTCAGTCAGTAGCTTCAAACATTTCTGGTATATGAAAAACATGTTTTTCAATGGCAAAAATCAATGAATATTGTAAATGCACAAACAGTAATATCTCCACATTGCACGGTGCAATTCTGAAATTTTTAGCTTTTTCCTGTTAATCCTAGCATGATAAAGAAGATTCAAAGAGAGTGAGATGCCAGCTCCTTTCATTCAGTCAGTAGCTTCAAACATTTCTGGTATATGAAAAACATGTTTTTCAATGGCAAAAATCAATGAATATTGTAAATGCACAAACAGTAATATCTCCACATTGCAAGGTGCAATTCTGAAATTTTTTGCTTTTTCCTGCTAATCCTAGCATGATAAAGAAGATTCAAAGAGAGTGAGATGCCAGCTCCTTTCATTCAGTCAGTAGCTTCAAACATTTCTGGTATATGAAAAACATGTTTTTCAATGGCAAAAATCAATGAATATTGTAAATGCACAAACAGTAATATCTCCACATTGCACGGTGCAATTCTGAAATTTTTAGCTTTTTCCTGTTAATCCTAGCATGATAAAGAAGATTCAAAGAGAGTGAGATGCCAGCTCCTTTCATTCAGTCAGTAGCTTCAAACATTTCTGGTATATGAAAAACATGTTTTTCAATGGCAAAAATCAATGAATATTGTAAATGCACAAACAGTAATATCTCCACATTGCAAGGTGCAATTCTGAAATTTTTTGCTTTTTCCTGCTAATCCTAGCATGATAAAGAAGATTCAAAGAGAGTGAGATGCCAGCTCCTTTCATTCAGTCAGTAGCTTCAAACATTTCTGGTATATGAAAAACATGTTTTTCAATGGCAAAAATCAATGAATATTGTAAATGCACAAACAGTAATATCTCAACATTGCACGGTGCAATTCTGAAATTTTTAGCTTTTTCCTGTTAATCCTAGCATGATAAAGAAGATTCAAAGAGAGTGAGATGCCAGCTCCTTTCATTCAGTCAGTAGCTTCAAACAATTTCTGGTATATGAAAAACGTTTTTCAATGGCAAAAATCAATGAATATTGTAAATGCACAAACAGTAATATCTCCACATTGCAAGGTGCAATTCTGAAATTTTTTGCTTTTTCCTGCTAATCCTAGCATGATAAAGAAGATTCAAAGAGAGTGAGATGCCAGCTCCTTTCATTCAGTCAGTAGCTTCAAACATTTCTGGTATATGAAAAACATGTTTTTCAATGGCAAAAATCAATGAATATTGTAAATGCACAAACAGTAATATCTCCACATTGCACGGTGCAATTCTGAAATTTTTAGCTTTTTCCTGTTAATCCTAGCATGATAAAGAAGATTCAAAGAGAGTGAGATGCCAGCTCCTTTCATTCAGTCAGTAGCTTCAAACATTTCTGGTATATGAAAAACATGTTTTTCAATGGCAAAAATCAATGAATATTGTAAATGCACAAACAGTAATATCTCCACATTGCAAGGTGCAATTCTGAAATTCTTTGCTTTTTCCTGTTAATCCTAGCATGATAAAGAAGATTCAAAGAGAGTGAGATGCCAGCTCCTTTCATTCAGTCAGTAGCTTCAAACATTTCTGGTATATGAAAAACATGTTTTTCAATGGCAAAAATCAATGAATATTGTAAATGCACAAACAGTAATATCTCCACATTGCAAGGTGCAATTCTGAAATTTTTTGCTTTTTCCTGCTAATCCTACCATGATAAAGAAGATTCAAAGAGAGTGAGATGCCAGCTCCTTTCATTCAGTCAGTAGCTTCAAACATTTCTGGTATATGAAAAACATGTTTTTTAATGGCAAAAATCAATGAATATTGTAAATGCACAAACAGTAATATCTCAACATTGCACGGTGCAATTCTGAAATTTTTAGCTTTTTCCTGTTAATCCTAGCATGATAAAGAAGATTCAAAGAGAGTGAGATGCCAGCTCCTTTCATTCAGTCAGTAGCTTCAAACATTTCTGGTATATGAAAAACATGTTTCTCAATGGCAAAAATCAATGAATATTGTAAATGCACAAACAGTAATATCTCCACATTGCAAGGTGCAATTCTGAAATTTTTTGCTTTTTCCTGCTAATCCTACCATGATAAAGAAGATTCAAAGAGAGTGAGATGCCAGCTCCTTTCATTCAGTCAGTAGCTTCAAACATTTCTGGTATATGAAAAACATGTTTTTTAATGGCAAAAATCAATGAATATTGTAAATGCACAAACAGTAATATCTCAACATTGCACGGTGCAATTCTGAAATTTTTAGCTTTTTCCTGTTAATCCTAGCATGATAAAGAAGATTCAAAGAGAGTGAGATGCCAGCTCCTTTCATTCAGTCAGTAGCTTCAAACATTTCTGGTATATGAAAAACATGTTTTTCAATGGCAAAAATCAATGAATATTGTAAATGCACAAACAGTAATATCTCCACATTGCAAGGTGCAATTCTGAAATTTTTTGCTTTTTCCTGCTAATCCTAGCATGATAAAGAAGATTCAAAGAGAGTGAGATGCCAGCTCCTTTCATTCAGTCAGTAGCTTCAAACATTTCTGGTATATGAAAAACATGTTTTTCAATGGCAAAAATCAATGAATATTGTAAATGCACAAACAGTAATATCTCCACATTGCACGGTGCAATTCTGAAATTTTTAGCTTTTTCCTGTTAATCCTAGCATGATAAAGAAGATTCAAAGAGAGTGAGATGCCAGCTCCTTTCATTCAGTCAGTAGCTTCAAACATTTCTGGTATATGAAAAACATGTTTTTCAATGGCAAAAATCAATGAATATTGTAAATGCACAAACAGTAATATCTCCACATTGCAAGGTGCAATTCTGAAATTCTTTGCTTTTTCCTGTTAATCCTAGCATGATAAAGAAGATTCAAAGAGAGTGAGATGCCAGCTCCTTTCATTCAGTCAGTAGCTTCAAACATTTCTGGTATATGAAAAACATGTTTTTCAATGGCAAAAATCAATGAATATTGTAAATGCACAAACAGTAATATCTCCACATTGCAAGGTGCAATTCTGAAATTTTTTGCTTTTTCCTGCTAATCCTACCATGATAAAGAAGATTCAAAGAGAGTGAGATGCCAGCTCCTTTCATTCAGTCAGTAGCTTCAAACATTTCTGGTATATGAAAAACATGTTTTTTAATGGCAAAAATCAATGAATATTGTAAATGCACAAACAGTAATATCTCAACATTGCACGGTGCAATTCTGAAATTTTTAGCTTTTTCCTGTTAATCCTAGCATGATAAAGAAGATTCAAAGAGAGTGAGATGCCAGCTCCTTTCATTCAGTCAGTAGCTTCAAACATTTCTGGTATATGAAAAACATGTTTTTCAATGGCAAAAATCAATGAATATTGTAAATGCACAAACAGTAATATCTCCACATTGCAAGGTGCAATTCTGAAATTTTTTGCTTTTTCCTGCTAATCCTAGCATGATAAAGAAGATTCAAAGAGAGTGAGATGCCAGCTCCTTTCATTCAGTCAGTAGCTTCAAACATTTCTGGTATATGAAAAACATGTTTTTCAATGGCAAAAATCAATGAATATTGTAAATGCACAAACAGTAATATCTCCACATTGCACGGTGCAATTCTGAAATTTTTAGCTTTTTCCTGTTAATCCTAGCATGATAAAGAAGATTCAAAGAGAGTGAGATGCCAGCTCCTTTCATTCAGTCAGTAGCTTCAAACATTTCTGGTATATGAAAAACATGTTTTTCAATGGCAAAAATCAATGAATATTGTAAATGCACAAACAGTAATATCTCCACATTGCAAGGTGCAATTCTGAAATTTTTTGCTTTTTCCTGCTAATCCTAGCATGATAAAGAAGATTCAAAGAGAGTGAGATGCCAGCTCCTTTCATTCAGTCAGTAGCTTCAAACATTTCTGGTATATGAAAAACATGTTTTTCAATGGCAAAAATCAATGAATATTGTAAATGCACAAACAGTAATATCTCCACATTGCACGGTGCAATTCTGAAATTTTTAGCTTTTTCCTGTTAATCCTAGCATGATAAAGAAGATTCAAAGAGAGTGAGATGCCAGCTCCTTTCATTCAGTCAGTAGCTTCAAACATTTCTGGTATATGAAAAACATGTTTTTCAATGGCAAAAATCAATGAATATTGTAAATGCACAAACAGTAATATCTCCACATTGCAAGGTGCAATTCTGAAATTTTTTGCTTTTTCCTGCTAATCCTAGCATGATAAAGAAGATTCAAAGAGAGTGAGATGCCAGCTCCTTTCATTCAGTCAGTAGCTTCAAAACATTTCTGGTATATGAAAAACATGTTTTTCAATGGCAAAAATCAATGAATATTGTAAATGCACAAACAGTAATATCTCAACATTGCACGGTGCAATTCTGAAATTTTTAGCTTTTTCCTGTTAATCCTAGCATGATAAAGAAGATTCAAAGAGAGTGAGATGCCAGCTCCTTTCATTCAGTCAGTAGCTTCAAACATTTCTGGTATATGAAAAACGTTTTTCAATGGCAAAAATCAATGAATATTGTAAATGCACAAACAGTAATATCTCCACATTGCAAGGTGCAATTCTGAAATTTTTTGCTTTTTCCTGCTAATCCTAGCATGATAAAGAAGATTCAAAGAGAGTGAGATGCCAGCTCCTTTCATTCAGTCAGTAGCTTCAAACATTTCTGGTATATGAAAAACATGTTTTTCAATGGCAAAAATCAATGAATATTGTAAATGCACAAACAGTAATATCTCCACATTGCACGGTGCAATTCTGAAATTTTTAGCTTTTTCCTGTTAATCCTAGCATGATAAAGAAGATTCAAAGAGAGTGAGATGCCAGCTCCTTTCATTCAGTCAGTAGCTTCAAACATTTCTGGTATATGAAAAACATGTTTTTCAATGGCAAAAATCAATGAATATTGTAAATGCACAAACAGTAATATCTCCACATTGCAAGGTGCAATTCTGAAATTCTTTGCTTTTTCCTGTTAATCCTAGCATGATAAAGAAGATTCAAAGAGAGTGAGATGCCAGCTCCTTTCATTCAGTCAGTAGCTTCAAACATTTCTGGTATATGAAAAACATGTTTTTCAATGGCAAAAATCAATGAATATTGTAAATGCACAAACAGTAATATCTCCACATTGCAAGGTGCAATTCTGAAATTTTTTGCTTTTTCCTGCTAATCCTACCATGATAAAGAAGATTCAAAGAGAGTGAGATGCCAGCTCCTTTCATTCAGTCAGTAGCTTCAAACATTTCTGGTATATGAAAAACATGTTTTTTAATGGCAAAAATCAATGAATATTGTAAATGCACAAACAGTAATATCTCAACATTGCACGGTGCAATTCTGAAATTTTTAGCTTTTTCCTGTTAATCCTAGCATGATAAAGAAGATTCAAAGAGAGTGAGATGCCAGCTCCTTTCATTCAGTCAGTAGCTTCAAACATTTCTGGTATATGAAAAACATGTTTTTCAATGGCAAAAATCAATGAATATTGTAAATGCACAAACAGTAATATCTCCACATTGCAAGGTGCAATTCTGAAATTTTTTGCTTTTTCCTGCTAATCCTACCATGATAAAGAAGATTCAAAGAGAGTGAGATGCCAGCTCCTTTCATTCAGTCAGTAGCTTCAAACATTTCTGGTATATGAAAAACATGTTTTTTAATGGCAAAAATCAATGAATATTGTAAATGCACAAACAGTAATATCTCAACATTGCACGGTGCAATTCTGAAATTTTTAGCTTTTTTCCTGTTAATCCTAGCATGATAAAGAAGATTCAAAGAGAGTGAGATGCCAGCTCCTTTCATTCAGTCAGTAGCTTCAAACATTTCTGGTATATGAAAAACATGTTTTTCAATGGCAAAAATCAATGAATATTGTAAATGCACAAACAGTAATATCTCCACATTGCAAGGTGCAATTCTGAAATTTTTTGCTTTTTCCTGCTAATCCTAGCATGATAAAGAAGATTCAAAGAGAGTGAGATGCCAGCTCCTTTCATTCAGTCAGTAGCTTCAAACATTTCTGGTATATGAAAAACATGTTTTTCAATGGCAAAAATCAATGAATATTGTAAATGCACAAACAGTAATATCTCCACATTGCACGGTGCAATTCTGAAATTTTTAGCTTTTTCCTGTTAATCCTAGCATGATAAAGAAGATTCAAAGAGAGTGAGATGCCAGCTCCTTTCATTCAGTCAGTAGCTTCAAACATTTCTGGTATATGAAAAACATGTTTTTCAATGGCAAAAATCAATGAATATTGTAAATGCACAAACAGTAATATCTCCACATTGCAAGGTGCAATTCTGAAATTTTTTGCTTTTTCCTGCTAATCCTAGCATGATAAAGAAGATTCAAAGAGAGTGAGATGCCAGCTCCTTTCATTCAGTCAGTAGCTTCAAACATTTCTGGTATATGAAAAACATGTTTTTCAATGGCAAAAATCAATGAATATTGTAAATGCACAAACAGTAATATCTCCACATTGCACGGTGCAATTCTGAAATTTTTAGCTTTTTCCTGTTAATCCTAGCATGATAAAGAAGATTCAAAGAGAGTGAGATGCCAGCTCCTTTCATTCAGTCAGTAGCTTCAAACATTTCTGGTATATGAAAAACATGTTTTTCAATGGCAAAAATCAATGAATATTGTAAATGCACAAACAGTAATATCTCCACATTGCAAGGTGCAATTCTGAAATTTTTTGCTTTTTCCTGCTAATCCTAGCATGATAAAGAAGATTCAAAGAGAGTGAGATGCCAGCTCCTTTCATTCAGTCAGTAGCTTCAAACATTTCTGGTATATGAAAAACATGTTTTTCAATGGCAAAAATCAATGAATATTGTAAATGCACAAACAGTAATATCTCAACATTGCACGGTGCAATTCTGAAATTTTTAGCTTTTTCCTGTTAATCCTAGCATGATAAAGAAGATTCAAAGAGAGTGAGATGCCAGCTCCTTTCATTCAGTCAGTAGCTTCAAACATTTCTGGTATATGAAAAACGTTTTTCAATGGCAAAAATCAATGAATATTGTAAATGCACAAACAGTAATATCTCCACATTGCAAGGTGCAATTCTGAAATTTTTTGCTTTTTCCTGTTAATCCTAGCATGATAAAGAAGATTCAAAGAGAGTGAGATGCCAGCGCCTTTCATTCAGTCAGTAGCTTCAAACATTTCTGGTATATGAAAAACATGTTTTTCAATGGCAAAAATCAATGAATATTGTAAATGCACAAACAGTAATATCTCCACATTGCAAGGTGCAATTCTGAAATTTTTTGCTTTTTCCTGCTAATCCTAGCATGATAAAGAAGATTCAAAGAGAGTGAGATGCCAGCTCCTTTCATTCAGTCAGTAGCTTCAAACATTTCTGGTATATGAAAAACATGTTTTTCAATGGCAAAAATCAATGAATATTGTAAATGCACAAACAGTAATATCTCCACATTGCACGGTGCAATTCTGAAATTTTTAGCTTTTTCCTGTTAATCCTAGCATGATAAAGAAGATTCAAAGAGAGTGAGATGCCAGCTCCTTTCATTCAGTCAGTAGCTTCAAACATTTCTGGTATATGAAAAACGTTTTTCAATGGCAAAAATCAATGAATATTGTAAATGCACAAACAGTAATATCTCCACATTGCAAGGTGCAATTCTGAAATTCTTTGCTTTTTCCTGTTAATCCTAGCATGATAAAGAAGATTCAAAGAGAGTGAGATGCCAGCTCCTTTCATTCAGTCAGTAGCTTCAAACATTTCTGGTATATGAAAAACATGTTTTTCAATGGCAAAAATCAATGAATATTGTAAATGCACAAACAGTAATATCTCCACATTGCAAGGTGCAATTCTGAAATTTTTTGCTTTTTCCTGCTAATCCTAGCATGATAAAGAAGATTCAAAGAGAGTGAGATGCCAGCTCCTTTCATTCAGTCAGTAGCTTCAAACATTTCTGGTATATGAAAAACATGTTTTTCAATGGCAAAAATCAATGAATATTGTAAATGCACAAACAGTAATATCTCAACATTGCACGGTGCAATTCTGAAATTTTTAGCTTTTTCCTGTTAATCCTAGCATGATAAAGAAGATTCAAAGAGAGTGAGATGCCAGCTCCTTTCATTCAGTCAGTAGCTTCAAACATTTCTGGTATATGAAAAACGTTTTTCAATGGCAAAAATCAATGAATATTGTAAATGCACAAACAGTAATATCTCCACATTGCAAGGTGCAATTCTGAAATTTTTTGCTTTTTCCTGCTAATCCTAGCATGATAAAGAAGATTCAAAGAGAGTGAGATGCCAGCTCCTTTCATTCAGTCAGTAGCTTCAAACATTTCTGGTATATGAAAAACATGTTTTTCAATGGCAAAAATCAATGAATATTGTAAATGCACAAACAGTAATATCTCCACATTGCACGGTGCAATTCTGAAATTTTTAGCTTTTTCCTGTTAATCCTAGCATGATAAAGAAGATTCAAAGAGAGTGAGATGCCAGCTCCTTTCATTCAGTCAGTAGCTTCAAACATTTCTGGTATATGAAAAACATGTTTTTCAATGGCAAAAATCAATGAATATTGTAAATGCACAAACAGTAATATCTCCACATTGCAAGGTGCAATTCTGAAATTTTTTGCTTTTTCCTGCTAATCCTAGCATGATAAAGAAGATTCAAAGAGAGTGAGATGCCAGCTCCTTTCATTCAGTCAGTAGCTTCAAACATTTCTGGTATATGAAAAACATGTTTTTCAATGGCAAAAATCAATGAATATTGTAAATGCACAAACAGTAATATCTCCACATTGCACGGTGCAATTCTGAAATTTTTAGCTTTTTCCTGTTAATCCTAGCATGATAAAGAAGATTCAAAGAGAGTGAGATGCCAGCTCCTTTCATTCAGTCAGTAGCTTCAAACATTTCTGGTATATGAAAAACATGTTTTTCAATGGCAAAAATCAATGAATATTGTAAATGCACAAACAGTAATATCTCCACATTGCAAGGTGCAATTCTGAAATTTTTTGCTTTTTCCTGCTAATCCTAGCATGATAAAGAAGATTCAAAGAGAGTGAGATGCCAGCTCCTTTCATTCAGTCAGTAGCTTCAAACATTTCTGGTATATGAAAAACATGTTTTTCAATGGCAAAAATCAATGAATATTGTAAATGCACAAACAGTAATATCTCCACATTGCACGGTGCAATTCTGAAATTTTTAGCTTTTTCCTGTTAATCCTAGCATGATAAAGAAGATTCAAAGAGAGTGAGATGCCAGCTCCTTTCATTCAGTCAGTAGCTTCAAACATTTCTGGTATATGAAAAACATGTTTTTCAATGGCAAAAATCAATGAATATTGTAAATGCACAAACAGTAATATCTCCACATTGCACGGTGCAATTCTGAAATTTTTAGCTTTTTCCTGTTAATCCTAGCATGATAAAGAAGATTCAAAGAGAGTGAGATGCCAGCTCCTTTCATTCAGTCAGTAGCTTCAAACATTTCTGGTATATGAAAAACATGTTTTTCAATGGCAAAAATCAATGAATATTGTAAATGCACAAACAGTAATATCTCCACATTGCAAGGTGCAATTCTGAAATTTTTTGCTTTTTCCTGCTAATCCTAGCATGATAAAGAAGATTCAAAGAGAGTGAGATGCCAGCTCCTTTCATTCAGTCAGTAGCTTCAAACATTTCTGGTATATGAAAAACATGTTTTTCAATGGCAAAAATCAATGAATATTGTAAATGCACAAACAGTAATATCTCAACATTGCACGGTGCAATTCTGAAATTTTTAGCTTTTTCCTGTTAATCCTAGCATGATAAAGAAGATTCAAAGAGAGTGAGATGCCAGCTCCTTTCATTCAGTCAGTAGCTTCAAACATTTCTGGTATATGAAAAACGTTTTTCAATGGCAAAAATCAATGAATATTGTAAATGCACAAACAGTAATATCTCCACATTGCAAGGTGCAATTCTGAAATTTTTTGCTTTTTCCTGTTAATCCTAGCATGATAAAGAAGATTCAAAGAGAGTGAGATGCCAGCTCCTTTCATTCAGTCAGTAGCTTCAAACATTTCTGGTATATGAAAAACATGTTTTTCAATGGCAAAAATCAATGAATATTGTAAATGCACAAACAGTAATATCTCCACATTGCAAGGTGCAATTCTGAAATTTTTTGCTTTTTCCTGCTAATCCTAGCATGATAAAGAAGATTCAAAGAGAGTGAGATGCCAGCTCCTTTCATTCAGTCAGTAGCTTCAAACATTTCTGGTATATGAAAAACATGTTTTTCAATGGCAAAAATCAATGAATATTGTAAATGCACAAACAGTAATATCTCCACATTGCACGGTGCAATTCTGAAATTTTTAGCTTTTTCCTGTTAATCCTAGCATGATAAAGAAGATTCAAAGAGAGTGAGATGCCAGCTCCTTTCATTCAGTCAGTAGCTTCAAACATTTCTGGTATATGAAAAACATGTTTTTCAATGGCAAAAATCAATGAATATTGTAAATGCACAAACAGTAATATCTCCACATTGCAAGGTGCAATTCTGAAATTCTTTGCTTTTTCCTGTTAATCCTAGCATGATAAAGAAGATTCAAAGAGAGTGAGATGCCAGCTCCTTTCATTCAGTCAGTAGCTTCAAACATTTCTGGTATATGAAAAACATGTTTTTCAATGGCAAAAATCAATGAATATTGTAAATGCACAAACAGTAATATCTCCACATTGCACGGTGCAATTCTGAAATTTTTAGCTTTTTCCTGTTAATCCTAGCATGATAAAGAAGATTCAAAGAGAGTGAGATGCCAGCTCCTTTCATTCAGTCAGTAGCTTCAAACATTTCTGGTATATGAAAAACATGTTTTTCAATGGCAAAAATCAATGAATATTGTAAATGCACAAACAGTAATATCTCCACATTGCAAGGTGCAATTCTGAAATTTTTTGCTTTTTCCTGCTAATCCTAGCATGATAAAGAAGATTCAAAGAGAGTGAGATGCCAGCTCCTTTCATTCAGTCAGTAGCTTCAAACATTTCTGGTATATGAAAAACATGTTTTTCAATGGCAAAAATCAATGAATATTGTAAATGCACAAACAGTAATATCTCCACATTGCACGGTGCAATTCTGAAATTTTTAGCTTTTTCCTGTTAATCCTAGCATGATAAAGAAGATTCAAAGAGAGTGAGATGCCAGCTCCTTTCATTCAGTCAGTAGCTTCAAACATTTCTGGTATATGAAAAACATGTTTTTCAATGGCAAAAATCAATGAATATTGTAAATGCACAAACAGTAATATCTCCACATTGCACGGTGCAATTCTGAAATTTTTAGCTTTTTCCTGTTAATCCTAGCATGATAAAGAAGATTCAAAGAGAGTGAGATGCCAGCTCCTTTCATTCAGTCAGTAGCTTCAAACATTTCTGGTATATGAAAAACATGTTTTTCAATGGCAAAAATCAATGAATATTGTAAATGCACAAACAGTAATATCTCCACATTGCAAGGTGCAATTCTGAAATTTTTTGCTTTTTCCTGCTAATCCTAGCATGATAAAGAAGATTCAAAGAGAGTGAGATGCCAGCTCCTTTCATTCAGTCAGTAGCTTCAAACATTTCTGGTATATGAAAAACATGTTTTTCAATGGCAAAAATCAATGAATATTGTAAATGCACAAACAGTAATATCTCAACATTGCACGGTGCAATTCTGAAATTTTTAGCTTTTTCCTGTTAATCCTAGCATGATAAAGAAGATTCAAAGAGAGTGAGATGCCAGCTCCTTTCATTCAGTCAGTAGCTTCAAACATTTCTGGTATATGAAAAACGTTTTTCAATGGCAAAAATCAATGAATATTGTAAATGCACAAACAGTAATATCTCCACATTGCAAGGTGCAATTCTGAAATTTTTTGCTTTTTCCTGTTAATCCTAGCATGATAAAGAAGATTCAAAGAGAGTGAGATGCCAGCTCCTTTCATTCAGTCAGTAGCTTCAAACATTTCTGGTATATGAAAAACATGTTTTTCAATGGCAAAAATCAATGAATATTGTAAATGCACAAACAGTAATATCTCCACATTGCAAGGTGCAATTCTGAAATTTTTTGCTTTTTCCTGCTAATCCTAGCATGATAAAGAAGATTCAAAGAGAGTGAGATGCCAGCTCCTTTCATTCAGTCAGTAGCTTCAAACATTTCTGGTATATGAAAAACATGTTTTTCAATGGCAAAAATCAATGAATATTGTAAATGCACAAACAGTAATATCTCCACATTGCACGGTGCAATTCTGAAATTTTTAGCTTTTTCCTGTTAATCCTAGCATGATAAAGAAGATTCAAAGAGAGTGAGATGCCAGCTCCTTTCATTCAGTCAGTAGCTTCAAACATTTCTGGTATATGAAAAACATGTTTTTCAATGGCAAAAATCAATGAATATTGTAAATGCACAAACAGTAATATCTCCACATTGCAAGGTGCAATTCTGAAATTCTTTGCTTTTTCCTGTT
>NW_027369966.1:0-39142 GCF_046119375.1 Phyllobates terribilis
GCTCACGGCCGGGACCGCACCGCGCGCGCGTGTGTGTGGTGAGTGTCCACTCCATTGTATAATATGTTAATATAACAAGAGTGGAGTGGTGTTTATATAGTGGGAATTGATTTCTCCCATTTTCGATGTGGACAATTCTCCATCCAAAAACACCCCAAAACTTCACCCGGATTCCTTCCAAGCACCTACTTTGAGCAGACTTTTCTCATTGACTCGGAACCCGATTTTAGCGTATGAATATACCATATTCAAGAGCTCGCAGAGAGGAAGCCAATGATCTCTTCTTCCGTCAATTCCGACCACCGGAGCTAGCCGAAAAGTTGGCCGAAAGTCTGCTAAAAATCTGGTTCCAACATTGCGTAACTTGGCAGCAGCAGTGGAGTGGTGAACCAGTCCAGACCAGTTCAGATTCCGGACACCTGAACAGAAAATTGCAATTATCTTCTACTTCCCCTTTACATGTATTGCAAAATGGCATCTTGTGTAATATGACGGCTGTGTAATTTTTGCTTTGTAGGTAGCGCATCAAAGCATAGTCTCCAGGCAAAATTCTTGATTTTTGCTGGTGTTTTCAATCGCCAAATGATCCTCAAAATATCCATATATTACCTTTGATTCTTTCTTCCCAGTTTGAGATTCCATCGCATGTTAAGAGCCAATAAGCAGTTTTCACTGTATAATCTCCTGTTCTGTTCGGCCACCAAACCATTGAGTCATTAGTCATCTTGTCCATCAAAGGGATACTGACAATATTTTCCACATCTTGTGCTTGGAAGAGTTGCTGTATTTTATATAAATTCCATGTGTTGCTGAATATATAACTTTTAGAACCCGTTTGGCCAATGATTCTCTATCCCGAGGTAGCTGTTGAAGTCCAAGTTCCTCGTCAAGTCAACACACCTCGACGAGTGGCTCTGGTTCACTCTAGTCTTCCTTGGCTCAGGGTAAAGGCGACTCAAGCTCCCGGATGATGGAATGATGCTCGCCGATCGTCTCTTCTCAGTCTTCGTCGATGTACCTGCACGGCCAAATCCAGAGGGGAACGGGGGCTTCCTCTGTATTTGGCTCTCCGACGCTCAAGTCAGTAGCAACACGAAGAGGGGTAATAATAATATATTTAATTGGTGCGTAGGATAAGACAATGGGGATTTCTAGCTCTGAATTTCGGCAGAGTCTGGGTACGGAAGTCAGAAAGTGATCCCTTTTCCGTACCCCTACCCTTTGTATTTATAGGAAAAGCTAAATGGGCCGTTACTTAATGGGCCTTTTTCCCTATTTCCTTGATTTTTGGCCATTAAATCATAGTAATTAAAATAGACCGCGGGACCCGCCCCAACATCCAGCCCCACAGGACCCTCAAGCGCTTTCTACTCGATGGTCATGTGCCAATGTTGGCCGAGGCGTAGTCACGTAGGGTCTGATGTGATTAATATGATTTAAGGCTCGACGAGGTTTACCAGTTACTTACCTGAGATGCCCTTCTCTAGACCTTCTATTTGGATGCTCGGCGAGCCTAGTGAAGGACACCTTGATAGACGCTCGCTCGACGAGGGCTGTGACGCACGCGCCCTCGTCCAACTACCCGGTTTGTGACGCACACGCCCTTATTTGCTCCTTCCTTGGTACCGCTTCCCTTCTCGCGCCAACTTTTTTGAATTTCCCCAGAGAACCGCTTTTTGGCGGGCTCTGACCCTCCTTTCGCCACGTGTCGCTCTGGGGTTAGGCGACGCTTCGTCTTCCCACTACTATAAATAGAACCCTTGGCCTTTCTCTTTCACTTTTCACCGTCTTCTCAAACTCTCATTTCCTGCACTCCTTCTATCTTCTTCAGCGTTCCCGGTGGTGCTCCGCTTCCTTCTCCGGCGTCCGTTACAATTCTCCGGCTCTGTCCTTTCTCCGTCGGCGTTCAAACCTTCGTTTATTCCAATGGAATCTTCGGCACCAGGTCAGCTCCTTCTCTCTTCGTTCTCTGTTTGTTTTCCATGCTCTGTCCATTCTTGATCTTATTCCCAGTGTTCTTGGTGTTCTTTGATGTTCTTGATGTTCTTGATGTTCTTGATGTTCTTTGCTTGCCTTTGATCCTTTTCCCATGCATTCATACCCTATAATCCTGTTTCTCTTGCATAAATGCCACCTTAGGTGATGAACTACTTGTCTCTACGTACCCTAATTAATTAACATCATCAACGAATCAACTTGTTTTTCTTAGATTTTGGGTCACCGTTAATGGCAGAGGACAAACATTCCCGGCCATTAACGGCCCCTCTAAAGTTTCTCCTGTATTAATGGCGGCGTTTCTTATTCCCGAAAACGCTTTTCCCTGGGAAAATGTGCCGCTCTGTGTCAGAACATATTTCCCCCCGTTTCTGTCATATCACCATAAATGCGCCTGTTCAACTTCTTAGGTCGGTTTTTACCCTTTAGTCCCTGCTTCTTTCTTTCCCACGCCTTTTTTCTTTTTCCCCCTTTCTTTTTTATTTTAGTCTCGGTTCTCGGGGTACCTCGCGAAGGTTCCACCCTCTCGTCTTTTCTCCTCTAGTCGACAAGAGCTAGCCTTAGAGATACACTCTATTTCTCTTCGCGGGTTGACTTAGGCCTCGAGGACTAATTTCTTTCTTTCTTGTAACAGCCGAGAGCACGTCAACAGTCCGAGACTCAGAGGTGAGCTTTCGAGAAGACGATGACCTCGAGGAGAACTCGTCATCAACCATATCGTTCCGCCCATAAATGGAGGGCGAGGACTGGGAAGAGGAGACTCCCAACGAGGCTGGCCCCAGTAGCCGGGGGACTGCTTCATCAACCACCTCGACTCGTATTTATGACACTTTCCCTTCTGACCCTAAACCTCTAGTGATCGACGACGTGGCGGTGCCTTGCGTTGTTCCCGCTCGTGCTCCTCCTGTACGCATACTCGACGGGCGCATCGTCCCCGTCCCCTGTATCGTTGAAGGATACAATATAAGGACTTCGACTTCGTCTGTCAAAACTCGCTTTCTTGCGGACTATGCGGCCGAGTTCCCCTTTCTAGCTGGGACAGTCTTGACTCTTCCTGTTAATAATGGGAGGATGCTTGACAATTACGGACCATACTTTCCCATCAGCCGCCATGCTCTCCTCACGGGTTTCAAATTGCCATTAGCGCCGTTTATTTGTGAACTCCTCGACGAGCTTCGCCTCAGCCCGTCACAAGTCCACCCCAACTTCTGGCGACACTTAACCGCCTTCCAACTTAGGTGCCAAGAGATTGGCTACACCCCCTCTGCTCACCTCTTCCACGCCCTATACAAGCCCAACAATTATATCTGGGGGCTGGTTACCGTCACATGCATGTATAGCCCCGTCTAGTACAAAATGCCGGGCAACGAGACTCCCTGGATTCTCCGATGGATCCTGGTCAAACCCCCTCGAGAACACAGAATAAACCATCGAGTTCGTTTTTCAAGGGTCGCCGAGTGGGAGACCATGTACTCGGCCGAGCAGCTACAGAGGGTTAGAGAGGTCTTCTGCGCATTTCCGAGGCTGAACTCTAACCGATATAACGACATAGTGACCCTTGACTTCCTTGCTCGGTGAGGACTTAGCCTGATCCCCCCTCCTCGCTGTAGGGGCCCCATAATTTTATGTTCATGCCTTACACCTGTAATTATTATGTTGGTATATTTACTAACTTACTACCTTGTTAATGCAGCGGAGAGCTTTGTATTCATCGAGCTTGAGGATGACGAGGACCACGTGGTCCCCCCTCACCATCAGCACCCCCACGTAGCTCAGACGCAGCCGAGCGAGGCGGAGGCTCGCCTTCCTCCAACCGTGATTTTGCCTGAGGACGAAGTTCCCCTGTCCACACATTTGAACAAGAAGCGGGGGCTGGCTTCCAGGGGTTCTGCTCATCGCAAGAAGCGTCGAGCTGACCAAGAGACCTCTGGTCCTTCCGGTCCTTCCAGCTTGACGAGGACCACTGGTCCTTCGAGCCCTCTCCCACTTCGTTCGATTGAGCCCAACCCCTCAAGCAAGAGTGTTGGTGGATTCCTCCTCACTCTGGAGCTGTCCAGGAAGGTCCTCGACAGGGCCATCATCCTCCCGTCGCCACCTCCCACGATCCGGAACATAGCCAAGGATGACTCGGTCGACGAGACTCAATTAGCCGCTGGGGTAAGTTACACTGGATCCCATTGCTTTTATTTGTCGTAGGCACACGCTAAGTATTTTATATCTCCTCTCTAGGCGATGCACCTGTTAGTGACCGCGCTTGCGAAGAGTCACTCTCGATCTCAGCAAGCATCTTCTCATCTTGCACATAATTATGCCGAGCTGGAGAAGACTGCTACTGATTTGAAGGCGTTGGTGGCACGAACCCAAGAGGAGGCAGCTAGCGAGGCGGCCAACCTGCGAGCTTCCCTCGAAACAGCATCTAAGCGCCTCGAGGAGAGGGACCTCGAGCTAGCCCGGGCCCTTGAGAAGGTGAAAGAGGTGGAGAGTAACCACGAGAAGGTTTTGAGGGAACAGGGAGACCTGCTCGACCAAGCCCGCAAGGAGGCCGTTGAGCATTATGCCTCTAACCACCGAGAGGGTGCTCGCCAACGCTTCCTCGCGCAGTACCAGACGAACGTCTTCTTTGAGGTGGCTAAGCGTCAAGCGGCCGAGCAAGGCCTTAAAAACTTCGCAATCGACACCCAGAAGATGTACGACCTTCCACTGATTCCTCCGGAGTACATCCCGGCGCCCCTCGGAGCCTACTTGGCGGATGACGAGGATACCCTTGAGGCCCGGAACGTCACTACGATCCCTCCCATCAACTCGGTGGTCGTGGTTCGTGAGAACGAGGTCCCCCAGGGTGCTCGGGCGTTTGTAGAAGTTGCTCGAGCAGTGAGAGCCGCAACGAAGGCTTCAAAAGCTCCACCCCCACCCCCTCAAGATTGATATGTAGGTGCTAATGTATAGGCCTTTTTTTGATTTTGCAATGTGAAGCATAAAACTCTGCTCATTATGTAACTGACTTGTGAACTCTATTTATGCGTTTCTAGCTTTGTATTATCTTTGTACTTAGACTATCTCACCACAGCCTGGCCTACCATCCCCTGCCTTTTCGACCATACAACGTATGCGAGGAAAGGTAATGTTCCTGGGCTGTGGGTGCCAATAGTTTAGAGAATGAGTGTGAAACAAAACCACCAATTGTATTACTAATGAAAAAATAGTGAAAATAACATAATGAACAGCCACCTCGATAATGGGTGCTGGTGCGAAGCGAAGTGCAAAAAATGTCCAAAAATGAAATATAACATAAAAAATGCTCGAACAGATCAACGTGTTATAAGCGAGCCAGATGAGCGTTCCTGTCGTTATGACCCTCGGTCACCTTATCTTTTATGATTGGGTGAGCTAGCCCCGCCTATTTTGTATGACATAACCCTCGAGCGCGGTGCGCAAGCTGCCGCAGGGACCGTCCACCCTTAGTCGTCTTCTATAAGTAACCTTGGCAAGCTCGCGATCGTTGAGCCCCTTAGACATTGCTTGTAAAAAAATACAATCATCGTCGAGCCCCTGAGACACAGTTGTAAATGTAAATAATCATCCCTCCTAAGTAACCGTGACTCGTTCGGGATCGTCGAGCGCCTGAGACACAACCGGTAATATAAATAATCATCTCTCCTAAGTAACCGTGACTGGTTCGGGATCGTCGAGCCCCTGAGACACAACTGTTAATATAAATAATCATCCCTGCAAGGCAGAGGGTAAAAACGAATTAGCGCCCTCGAGTCATGATCGGGTAAATCATTGAGTCATGATCGGCATCGACAACTAAATCAAGGATCATACCTCCTAAGTAACCGTGACTGGTTCGGGATCGTCGAGCCCCTGAGACACAGTTGTTAATATAAATAATAATCCCTGCAAGGCAGAGGGTAAAAACGAATTATCGACCTCGAGTCATGATCGGGTAAATCATCGAGTCATGATCGGCATCGACAACTAAATCAAGGATCATACCTCCTAAGTAACCGTGACTGGTTCGGGATCGTCGAGCCCCTGAGACACATCCGTTAATATAAATAATCATCCTTGCAAGGCAGAGGGTAAAAACGAATTAGCGCCCTCGAGTCATGATCGGGTAAATCATCGAGTCATGATCGGCATCAGCAACTAAATCAAGGATCATACCTCCTAAGTAACCGTGACTGGTTCGGGATCGTCGAGCCCCTGAGACACAGCCGTTAATATAAATAATCATCCCTGCAAGGCAGAGGGTAAAAACGAATTAGCGCCCTCGAGTCATGATCGGGTAAATCATCGAGTCATGATCGGCATCGGCGACTAAATCAAGGATCATACCTCCTAAGTAACCGTGACTGGTTCGGGATCGTCGAGCCCCTGAGACACAGCCGTTAATATAAATAATCATCCCTGCAAGGCAGAGGGTAAAAACGAATTAGCGCCCTCGAGTCATGATCGGGTAAATCATCGAGTCATGATCGGCATCGGCGACTAAATCAAGGATCATACCTCCTAAGTAACTTGGACTCTCTCCCTGGTCGTCGAGCCCCAGGGACGCAGTCACGCAAGGGTTAATCAGTATAGCTCAGATTCTGCTGAGTTTTCTTATTATTACTGTGTTAGCTGATAAGGCCTCGACGAGCCCCGTTAATTGACCTCGCCTAACATGTGCGACAAAAGTTAATGTGCTAAGTCCATGCTAGGCGGTTAGAGTAATAAATAAATGTGACAATGTTCGACTGTGTACCTCATTGGCGAGGCCTTTAATTGCCTAAGGATAATATTTGCAGAGCCGCATCACGTTCCATGAGTTGGCGATGCGGTTACCGGCGTTATCCTTTAACTTGTATGCACCTGGTGCGACTTCGGCCTCGACGATGTATGGCCCCTCCCAATTGGGGTCGAGCTTACCCCCTTCTGTCTTTCGCATAACCAGGTCCCCTTTGACGAACCCCCGAGGCTTCACCTTCTTGTTGTAGTATTTGGCTACGGCAGCCTTATGGTTAGCTGCACGAATGGCTGCCAACTCACACATTTCCTCCCGCAGTTGCAACTCGAGCGCCATCTTCTCCGGGTTTTCTCCCTCGTCGTATTGCATGATTCTATCTGTTGGAAACAGGTGCTCGACGGGTACCACCGCCTCGACACCGTAGGCCAGAGCGAAAGGCGTTTCCCCCGTAGCTTTCTTGACAGTCGTTCGATTTGCCCATAACACAAGGGGCAACTGATCGGCCCATAACCCTCGTGCACCATCCAACCGCTTCTTTAAGTCTGTAACAATGGACTTGTTGGCCGCCTCGACCTGCCCGTTACAATGAGGATGCGCTACCGAGGTGAATTTCAGCCTAATGCCCAGGTCTTTGCACCACTCGACGAGCTTTGGAGTATTGAATTGTGGCCCTCTGTCTGTCACAATGTCCTGTGGCAGCCCAAAACGACAGATGATATTCTGCCACAGGAATTTTTGCACGGCCTGTACCGTCGTACGTGCTAAAGGTGCTGCCTCGATCCATTTCGTGAAATAATCGATCACGACGATGATGAACTCCAACTGCCCTGGTGCCTTTGGTGAAAACGGACCCAGCAAGTCTAGACCTCACATGGCAAAGGGGCAAGGCCCTGACATTACCTGCATCTCGACTCTCGGCTGGTGGCTAGCCGGAGCATGAGCCTGGCAAGCTTTGCACGATCGCGCGATGGACATAGCATCCTCGCGCATGGACAACCAGAAATGTCCGTGTCGTAGTGCCTGGAACACCAGAGATCGCCATCCAGCGTGTGTACCATAGAGCCCTGCATGCAGCTCGACGAGCATCTGATTGCCCTCTTCCCTTGACAAACATCTTAGTTCTCGTGACATGATGCCACGTTTGTATAGCTCGCCCTGGCAAGTGAAGAAACGGGCAGCCCTGGTCTGAAGTCTCTTCTTCTCCCGCGGATCCTCTGGGATATTAGTTTGCGCAAGGTACTCAAGTATGGGAGTTCTCCAGTCCTCAACACCCGGGCGAGTAACAGTCATCAACTCGAACTGCTCGGAGATAGACTTGACCGAAGCTGTATTGTACCATATTGGTCGAGATTTTCCCACCTGACGCGCATCGATCAACTTAGCCCTCGACGCAAGCTTGGCCAGACCGTCGGCTAGTTCATTCTCGTCGCGTGGGATCGCAGTAATAAGGAAATGCTTAAACATCCCACGTAGGCGCAACACGCGCGCCTGGTATTGCGGTAAGGTGCCCGTCCGTGCCTCATACACACCCTGCACTTGTTGGACTACTACCTCGGAGTCACAAAAACACTCTAGCTCCTCCACCTGCTCTTCTAATGCGATCTCGAGGCCGATAATCAGTGCCTCGTACTCTGCCTCGTTGTTAGTTGCCTCGAAGTCGAGTGTCACTGCGTGTTCGTACAATCCTCTTCGGACGAATACAAAGCGACACCTTCCCCGCAGCCATCATTGTTGACCGCGCCATCGACGAATAGCCTCCATGGGCTTGGCGTCAAACCAGAAGATCCCACACCACCTCGGAAGCTGGTTTCTGTGATAAAATCAGCCAACGCCTGGGCTTTAATAGTTGGTCGAGGGTGATGCTCGATGTCAAATTCGGAGAGCTCGACCACCCACTTCGTCATGCGACCCGATAGGGTTGGTCGATGGAGTACAGCTCGTAGCGGGAGATCCGTCAGAACCTGTATGGTGTGAGCGTGGAAATACGGCCTTAGTCGTCGTGCTGCTATTACAAGCGTGTAAACCGTTTTCTCGACCGATGAGTAACGACCTTCTGTTGGTGAAAGAGCTTTGCTGACAAAGTACACAGGCTTCTGGTGGTCGCGGACGAGCACCGCACTCGCTTTTCTTGAACCAGCCGCGAGATATACCTGCAACGCTTCTCCCGGGATAGGTGACGAGAGGATGGGAAGGCTCGACAAGTGTGCCTTCAGACTCGCAAATGCTGTTTCGCAGTCCTCTGTCCATGCGAAGCCCTTCGGCTTACGCAGAATGTCGAAGAAAGGCAAGTTACGCTCGGCGAGCTTTGCGCAAAACTTGCCTAAATAGTTTACCGCCCCCATGAATCTCTGTAACTCGTGTGTTGTTCGGGGTGGTTTCATATCTAGCACCGCTTGAATCTTTGAGGGGTTCACCTGGATCCCTCTCGAACTGATTTGGAAACCAAGGAATTGCCCCTCGGTCACCCCGAGTACACACTTTTCTGGATTAAGGCTCATCCCATATCGCCGCAAAGTAACGAAGACCTCCTGAAGATCCCTCGGGTGGTCCTCTTGGCGCTTACTCTTGACCACTATGTCATCCACATAGGCCTTGACGGTCTTGCCGAGCTGTTCACTGAATACCCTGTCGACGAGCCTTTGAAACGTAGCTCCAGCGTTCTTGAGGCCGAAAGGCATTACTCTGTAGCAGAAAGTCCCCTTATTGGTAATGAATGCAGTATGCCCCGCATCGGCGGGGTTCATTACAACCTGGTTGTACCCGGAATAGGCATCGAGGAAACTAAGTGCCTCATGCCCCGCGGTAGAGTCGACGAGTTGATCAATCGACGGGAGAGGATAACTGTCTTTCGGACACGCCTTATTCAGGTCAGTAAAATCGACGCACATGCGCCACTTCCCGGTGCCTTTCTTGGGGACCATCACCACATTGCCCAGCCAAGTCGGATATTGTATTGGTTGTACAAAACCTGCCTTGAGCAGCTTGGCCAGCTCGGCCGCAGCTGCCTCATTCTTGGGACCTGCCTGTTTCCATTTTTTCTGCCTTCGCGGAGTGACGCGGGGGTCGATGGATAGCGAGTGGGTCATAATCTCGGGAGTTATACCCTTGAGACCTCGAGGAGACCATGCAAAGACATCCCTCGACGATGCGAGCATCAGTTTTATCTCTGCCATTACCGCTGCTCGAAGGCCTTGGCCAACATATAAGTGTTTCTCCGCCTCGTCGAACGGACTTATGCTCTGCCTATCCACCTCGACGGCCTGCGTGGGGTCCTTGCCCCTGGAGCCAGCCTGACCGTCTTCTCGAGGGTCGAGGTCTGCTTCCTCCTCGATCCTCATTGACCCAGATAAGCATAAGCAGTTGGCGTGGACTGGCTTTCTGTCATTCTGCTCGACCTGTATATAGCACGTTTCACTTTCTTCTTGGTTACCCTTTGCTATGCCGGTACCACTCGCCGTCGGGAACTTCAGGCAAAAATGGCTTATGGACATGACTGCCTCGAAGCGTGTTAGGGAATCTCGTCCCAAGATGGCATTGTACGATGATGCCAGCGGGATAACTAGGAAATCAATGGGGCAACTTCTTCTAGGGCCACCTTCACCCCCCAGTATCATGTCTATCGTCGCAACTCCTAGTGCCTTTATTGAATCCCCCGTGAACCCGACGAGGTTTGCTTTTGTAGGACGGAGGCACGAGGCGTCAAGCCCGAGCCTCTGGTACGCGTCCCAGTATATGATATCAGCCGCGCTAACCGTATCTACAATAACCCTCTTGATGACCTTCGTCCCCGGCTGGATATGGACGATTAGAGGGTCGGCCCTCTTGTTGGCCCACTCGACGACATCCGAATCAGTGAAGCTTAGCTGATAAGGGTTCTGGGCAGACTCGGCGATGAGCATCATTGGTGTTCCCGAGGGAGGTGGGTCGTTGCCGGCTCTCCTGAGGTCTCGTCGGCTTAGAGATCGAGGCTCGTGCCATCCAGTTATTATTCCCACGAAACCATCCGGCTGTGGGAACTGTGGGGCGGCTGGGGGTGCTGGGTTCACCTGTGCCCCCTTCACTCGCCGAGCTGCCATAATACACCTGTCCTCCTCCAGCGCCTCGTTATACAGAGCTCGACACTCAGCCGTAGAGTGTGTTCGGTTGCGATGCCTCTCGCACCACACTTGTCGTGGCTGCTTCGCCGGTTGTCCCCGAGGTTGGGCCCTCTGTACCGTGGTCACCATCGCCTGGATTGGGAACTGAGTCTGATTCTGGTGACCTGCCGTCTGCAAGGCCGAGGTTCGCGGATGATGATCTGCTTGCCTCTTGGGCCCCCAGGGTGCGTCGCCCTTCTGAGTACCACCCTATGCATGCCCTTGTTTCTTCGCGGGATCTGTCCCATTGTGCCTGCCCGTTATCTTATCAGATTCGATCTGTCCATATGCCTTCTGGAGCATACGATCATAGCTGAGATAGGCGTCCCTATCATTGATCTTTCGCCCGAGCCTGTCTTTGAAATCAGTATCGTCGAGCAGCCCACCGAAGAATGCTTGTCGAGAACCATCTTCAGTGCGCCTCGAGCGCTATGACAGTGAACCTCTTGACGTAGTTCTCCAGACTCTCGCCCACCTTTTGCTTGACACCCTGCGTCTGTAGCATCCTCACCTTTCGCTTCTTGGAGGCGCTGAAATGAGTCACAAAACGCTCCTCCAGGTCGTCGAAGTTTTGGATGGTTCGTTTGGGCAAAGATAGGATCCATGAGAGAGCAGTCCCTGCCAGGGTGTTTGGGAACCCCTTGCACATTGTGGCATCGTCGGCATTGCACGCCAGCATGACGTATCTGTACCTGTTGACGTGGTCCCGGGGGTCATCGCTACCGGAATACTCCTTCGAGGTCGGGTACTTGAAGTCCTCGCGGACGGGCGTTTGCATGATATGATCGGCGAAGATGGTGGCCCCTCGAGAGATCGACCCTGCACTAAAATAGTGGCCGTGGTTGGGTGCCGGTAAGGTATTGTATGGGGCCACTGGTCGAGATGCCCCATAGTGCTCGTGACTATAATGCTCGGGCGCTTGATATGGTATCGGATGGTAGTCGACGAGGTTCGACACATAGTTCGGAGGTAAATAGTGCTCACGCTGTGGCTCGTGCGGCATGGGTGGCATGTGGAGCTCATGTGCTCGATGGGGAGGTCGCCGGGGCTCGAAGAGCGGGGCATTCAGGCGAAGACTGTTGGCCCTGTGGGCGTCGAGTACCCGGGGGTGTGGCAACTCCCCTTCCATGTACCTCGGGGGTACGGAGTTACACACTCCCCTGTGCGCTAGGGCATTGCGCCGAGGTTCGACATCTAAACACGCGAGCTCGCGCTCTCTGGCTGCTTGGGACTCTTCTCGGAGGCGGGCTAATGCCTCCTCGTCCTCTCGACGTTGACGTTCTGCCTCTTCGCTACGGAGGCGCCGCTCGAGCTGCTCCTGCTGCCGCTTGGATGCCTGGAAACGGCGAAACTCATGGAATTCGTACATATCCGCAGTCAGGGCGACGTTGTGGCTTCGCTCAGTAGGTGCTTCCACTGACACAGTTCCATGCGTGATCCACCCTCTCGACGACGTCTCGGGGGTGGGCTATCGTTAGGGCACCTGCTCTGTGCTGTGTTCCGGTTCGCCATTCGGTTCCTTGTGTTTGCTTGATTGTGTGAGTGAGTCCCCACGGTCGGTGCCAGTGTTGAAGCCCAAGTTCCTCGTCAAGTCAACACACCTCGACGAGTGGCTCTGGTTCACTCTAGTCTTCCTTGGCTCAAGGTAAAGGCGACTCAAGCTCCCGGATGATGGAATGGTGCTCGCCGATCGTCTCTTCTCAGTATTCGTCGATGTACCTGCACGACCAAATCCAGAGGGGAACGGGGGCTTCCTCTGTATTTGGCTCTCCGACGCTCAAGTCAGTAGCAGCACGAAGAGGGGTAATAATAATATATTTAATTGGTGCGTAGGATAAGACAATGGGGATTTCTAGCTCTGAATTTTGGCAAAGTCTGGGTACGGAAGTCAGAAAGTGATCCCTTTTCCGTACCCCTACCCTTTGTATTTATAGGAAAAGTTAAATGGGCCGTTACTTAATGGGCCTTTTTCCCTATTTCCATGATTTTTGGCCATTAAATCATAGTAATTAAAATAGACCGCGGGACCCACCCCAACAGTAGCAGCCAACCTTGTTTGCCTAAATGACTGATATTAAATTATTTTAAGTCTCTAAATCCATTCCTCTAAGTCTTTTTGGCTCGCACAACAAGGACCAAGATTTCCACTGATGTACGTCTCAAGTATGTACCCCCACCAGAATCTTGTGATCATCGCATTAATTTTCTCTACCATCCCATCAGGCAACTTGTATATCCCAATCACATATCTAGAGATACTTTGTAGGACGGATTTAATTAAAACTGCCTTAACTGTCTTAGATATCTGATCTCCTTGTCAGCCGTTCAGTTTTTTTTTTCTTTCTCCAAATTCTGTCCTTCAAATAGCTGAATTGCTTTCCATTTCAGAAACTCCAAGCTGCCATGATAGATCACTTCTAATTCTGGTATTAACACATTTGCTGAATGAGATTTTTGTCTTAGCATAGTCAATTTTCTGTCTGGACGCTCTTTCATATAAACTGAGGGTATCAATTATGTGAGCGTACTCAAACAAATTTGCTTGTCCAAAAATTAAGCAATCGTCAGCCAAGAATAGATGTGAAATAGTTGGAGCTTGTCAACAAATTTGCAACCCATAAAGTAAACCATTATCAATTTTATTTTGAATTAGACTTGATAAAACTTCCGCACGCATAATAAAAAGATAGGGAGATAGCGAATCACCTTGTCGTAATCCTCTTGTAGGCACAATTTCTCCCCATTAATTTTGAAGCTAAAAGAAACACTTTGAACGCAATCTAGAATTTTTGGAATCCATCCGCGTGCGAAGCCCAGCTTAGTTAGCACCTGTTCAAGGAACCTCCATTCAATCCGGTCATATTCCTTAGTCATATCCAATTTGAGAGCAAAATGTCCAATTCAATTAGATAATTTCTTCATACTATGGAATCCTTCTAGAGCGACAATAGCATTATCTGAAATTAATCTATTCTTCACAAAAGTTGTATGTGAATAGGATATAATAGACTGCATAACTGGTTGTGGTCGACGTGTCATTAGCTTTGAGATTATTTTATAAATCACAGGTCAGAAATTAGTAATCTTTGTTGGATCTGCTATTTTTGGAATTTGAGCAACTACAGTACGGTTCTAAGCTCTGATTGAACTGCTCCCATCCCACCATTGCATAATGTATTGAACCACATCAGTCCCCATTATCGCCTAAAATTTTAAAAAAAACCCGCGTTTATACCATCAAATCCTGGTGATTTAGTAGGTTATATGCTACACAATGTTTCGCATATTTCTTCTACACTGGGACGCTTTAACAAGTTAACATTCATTGTTGATGTTACTTTTTTCGGAATAAACTCACTTGTTGTATCCATGTCAGCACAATCCTCTTTCGAGAATAATTTTTTGTAAAAGTCAACAACGATCGGTTCCATATTCGAAATTTCTTCCTGCAGAACTCCAAATTCATCCTCTAATCCACAAATGTGATTCCTGGCCTTTCGTTTCGATGCGCATCGATGAATAAAATGTTGTATTACTGTAAAAACAGATTCGTTTCGATCCTAAATTTGATCTAGATCTCGCATGAAAATAATGAAATCAACAGAAACGAACAACACGCAAATTATTTACGCAGTTCAGACAAATTATCCTACATCTACGGGCCTCAAGATGAGAGCCATATCCACTATGCACAATTTCAACAAATACAGCAAGAGGAAGCAATCCTCAGTTTATCAAGCTAAAACACACAAGACAAAGGCAAAGCAAGATCAAGAGGTAAGAACACTTCCTAAACAATCCAGATACTCAGGGAGCGTGCCAGCAGGAGCCCTCCGTTCCAACTCTTGGAGTTTCTGGAGTGAACACCGAACAAGGAAGGAGCCACAACCACCAAGAGAAGCTCGAACCACCGTCGAGCTTGCCAGATCCAAACTTAGCACGAGATCTGCCAAGAATCGCCACCAATCGCCTAAGGGAGCGCCGCAGGGAACACAAAGGGAGTTGCGTAGTGATAAGTGAGGAGTTAGGGTTTCAATACCCTGATTCCAGCTTATATATAATAAGCTCAACCGAACCCGGTTCAAACCGTAACAACCCAGTCTGGGCTGAACAAATGGGCTTCCCTGGCCTTCCTACACAAGAGTCACCTTTGTTTTGGGCCTCAACACAATCATCGGCCCAAATTTATATAGCGTGATATAATACAAATTACTTATAATCCTAACAATTGTCCTCCTAATTTGTCATTCTGTGCAAAGCCCTAGTCCTTAGCTGTCTAAATCACAACCATTGCATAGACCAGGGAGTGGATACAACTCTCTTCATCGTCGGCCTCATCTCATTCAAGGAACATCCCATATGTGTAGAGAGTCCCTACAAAAATGAAATTTATCAACTGTCACAATATTTGTACCAAAATCTGTAGGGTTGTTATCACCCTTAATTTTAGCAACAACAATAAGTTTCTGTTCTACCAAATCACGTATAAAATGAAGTCTAACATCTATATGTTTCGACCTCTCATGATAGACAAGGTCTTTTCATAAATATAAGGCACTTTGACTATCAACAAATATAGTAGGAACATGAATAACAGACTGTATTTCATTTAGCAATCCAGAAAGCCATATAGCCTCCTTTGCAGCCTTAGTTACTGCGATATACTCAGCCTCGGTAGAGGAAAAAGCAACCACAGACTGTTGCTGGGATTTCCATGAGATCACATTTCCAGACCAAGTGAAATAATACGGAGTGGTCGACTTTCTATTATTCTTATTACTTGCATAATCAGAACCCACATAGCCAATCAGCTCATTTCTATTAGCATGTTCAGTATAGTTTAATCCAAGGTTCTTAGTCCCATTTATATATCTTAGGGCATATTTCATCCCATTCCAATGACTTTCACCAGGATTAGACATAAATTGACTTAACACATTAATAGAAAAAGCCAAATCAGGTCGAGTACACAACATAGAATACATAATAGAACCCACAACAACATCATAGGGAACTTTAGACATTCTATCTATGTCATTCTGACTAGAGGGACAATCCTCCTTATTAAGAACAAGGTGCCCTCCTAAGGGTATGGATGTGGGCCTAGAATCCAACATATTAAATTTCTCTAAGACCTTTTTCACATAATCTTTCTGAGATAACCACATGGTCTTATGTTTTCTATCCCTTATTATCCTAACCCCTAAAACCATTTGAGCTGGGCCTAAGTCCTTCATATCAAAATACAGTTTTAAGTCCCTTTTAACCCCAGTTATATGAACTTTAGAACTACTTATAATTAATATGTCATCCACATAGAGTAACACATACAAAGGATTGTTGAACTTAAGCATATTTAAAATATAGACATGTATCATAACTGCTCCTAGTGAATCCTATTTTTCTCATACAAGAATCAAACTTAAGGTTCCATTGTCTAGGGCTTTGTTTAAGTCCATAAATAGATTTCCTAAGTAAGCAAGCATGATTAGTATTAATCTTATCTATAAAACCCTTAGGTTGTTTCATATAGATAGTTTCATTTAGATCACCATGAAGGAAAGCAGTTTTTACATCCATTTATTCTAAATCCCAGTAAAAAACAGCACACATAGCAAGCAATAATCTCATGGTTTTGTATTTAACCACATGAGCAAATATATCATTATAATCCAACCCCTCTCTCTAGGTAAAACCCTTAGCCACTAGTCTAGCTTTAAACCTATGAGGATCCTTTTGACTATTTCCACTTTTTAGTTTATAAATCCATTTACAATCTATAAGTTTAGCCTTAGGTGGAGGTTCTACTAAAGTCCATGTTTCATAGACTCAATTTCATCTTTCATAGCAGAAATCCACATTTTAGCATGCTCACAGTTTATAGATTGTTCATATGTATCAGGCACGAAAGCTTGATCAATGGAAGATGCATAAATAAAAGCATAGTCAACAAGTCCTGGTTTAGAAGCTAACCTAGTATCATGCTCAACATTATTGGAAGAAAGACATTTGTTTGGAATTCTAGTCCTAGGGGCCCTATCCCTAGTCAATTGGTAATTACTCAAGGCAACAACATCATTAGGCTCAGAATTAGCATGCAAGTCACGATTAACAGAATTAGCAGAATTAGCAAGCATATGAGATGGTTCGATATTACCAGATTGCGTGTTACTAGAATATGCAGGAATAAGGGATGTTTGAGAATTATTTTCTTCCCCAGTTTCTCCCCCATAATGTTGTATCGCATGATCACTTTCTGAATTTTGGCCTCCATTATCAATGGGGCTATCAGAATTACTTCTCTCATTTGTGTAGTCACCTGCCGATTCATTAGGAGTTAGAGTAATGCTACCCACATCTGGTACCTCTTCATTAGGCACAACATGATTATTAGGAATATAGAACTGAGCAGTGTCACTAGTATCATTTTCCACACTATGATTATCTGCATTCTCAAAAACAGGAGTTAGTTTCTTAAAGGGAAACTAGTCTCGTCAAATTTCACACTTCTAGAAACAATCATTTTATAACCATGAGGTTGTATAACTAACAGTTTATAACCTTTAACCCCTTCCGTGTAACCCAGCATAACACACTTTATAGCTCTAGGTTTCAATTTTCCTTGTGAAATCTGAGAATAAGCTGAGCACCCAAAAGTCCTTAAATAACTAAGGTTGGATTTTCTGTTATTCCACATTTCATAAGGCGTCTTAAAACCTATAGTTATAGAGGGTGATCTATTAACTAAGTATGCAGATGTAACCACAGCTTCACCCCATAGCACATGATTAAGGACATAACTAATTAACATACATATAGTCTTATTTAGAAGTGTTCTATTCATTCTCTCTGCTGTCCCATTCTGCTGAGGTGTTCCTGGGACAGTCAGATGCCTTTTAATCCCATTTTGAGTACAATAATCACGAAATTCCTTATTGCAGAATTCTAACCCGTTATCAGTTCTTAAGCACTTAAGTTTTTTTATTACATTCAGATTCAACCTTTAATTTCCAGTTTAAGAAAGCACTAAAAGCATCACTCTTATTTCTAAGTAGAGTAACCCATACCTTTCTAGAAAACTGATCAATAAAAGAGATAAAGTATCTCTTACCTCCCACAGTACTCACCTGGGAATGACCCCACAGATTTGAATGTACATACTCAAGAGGGAGATTAACAACATATGAAGACTTATTAAATGAATTACTAGTCATCTTTCCATATATGCAGTTCTCACAAAAGCTCAAGTTCACAGGTTTTTTTATTATCTATGATACCATGTTTATACAAGCTCTCTATTCCTTTATTACCTATGTGCCCTAACCTATTATGCCAGATTCTGGTTTGATCGAGGTTTAGATTAACACTAGAATTTATAAGGTTTAATTCAAGTGTAGCCATAACATGATATAAGCCACCCTTCCTAATACCATTAATAAGGGTGATTTGATCTTTAATAATCTCCTTTATACCATTTTCAGTGTTAATCTTAAAATCACGTTCATCAAATGCAGATTCGGATATCAGATTTCTTCTAAGTTCAGGGACCCATCTAACATTAGTAAGAACCCTAACTTTACCATCATGCATACGTAATGGAACATTTCCTATTCCTTTTATGTATAGAGAACTGTAATCTCCTAACATAACTTTTCTTTCATTCAAACTTTTAAGTGAAGAGAAAACATGTCTAGAGGGCGTAGCATGCATAGTAAAACCACTATCTAATATCCAATCATTAGTATTCACAAAATCTGAACACATAAGCATTTCTACACAAATCAACATCTCACAATCAAAGAAATCTTGAGACTCAAGCACAAAAGCAACATTACTCACATATTTCTCAGATTCTTCTTTCTTTTTCTTATAACAGTTCTTTACAAAATGCCCAATTTTACCACAAAAGAAGCAGTTTTTCTTAGGGTATGTATTATTAGTATTAGAGTCCTTTTTCTTATTGTCCTTCTTGCCTTTAAAGTTCCTTTTATTCTGATTTTTGTTTATGAATAAAGCTTCACTGTTAGGCTCAGTTTTAGGACCATTTTTAACTTTGAATACTTTCAAGGATTCATTCTTCTCAGTTATTGCCTCAATTATCTTTATTTTAGTCAATGTTTCATTTTCATATTGGATAACATCTTTAAAATTGTCAAATTGAGCAGGCAAGGCATTAAGCAATAAAACAACTTGGTGAGTTTCTTCTATTTTATCTTTACATCTTCTAAGTCTTGTGTCATCTTTAGAAATTTATCGAGATTATCTTGTAGAGTTAAATTGGTATCCATTTTAAAAGTGAATAACCTACAAAATAAGGATATCCTAGAAGGCAAATACTTAGTCAGAAATAAAGCCTCTAAGGCTTCCCAAAGGTCCTTAGAGGTGGTATAGTTAACTACCTACCGTGCCATGTCGTCAGAGAGACGGGTCATAATCTCAGGATGAGCAATCTCATCCATTTCCAGCTTTCTTTCATCAGAGGTCATAGCTATAGCTCTCATTTCGACTTGCCACATAGCGAAGTCTGACGAGCCATCAAACAGTTTCATCCGGGTAATGTTGTCTGCCATAATCAAAGATCAATAGCTAGTTAAACTGAACTTATCAGATTTACACAATTAATCAACAACCAAACACAGTGAAACCAGAAGTAAGACAGAGTAAAAAGAGATATTGTCAAGGTAAGTCTTGATTGTTAAGTATGTATGTACAACACTCAAGTTGTACTAATACTCAACACCAATCAAGACTTACACAATCACACCAGAGAATCACACAACAGTCCAAACAGCAAGACTATGTAACAAAATCTCAATCAAGTTGTCACACAAGACAGAATCAGTAACCTTCCCTGAATAAACCACACAAGGTCTCAGAGAAAAACAGGATCAAGATTATATGCTGCAGTAACTCACATAAGAATCAAGGCACAAATCCAGATCTCAGTTCAGCGGAAGCAACAAACCACGTGCAAGGTCAGAAACCGAACAAGATTTCCTAAACATGCAAATCTACAATCACACAAGATCGAGAAAGGCAAAAGTAAGGAAAACCTGGCTCGGATACCAATTTGTAAAAACAGATTCGTTTCGATCCTAAATTTGATCTAGATCTCGCATGCAAATAATGAAATCAACACAAAAGAACAACACACAAATTGTTTACGCAGTTCAGACAAATTGTCCTACATCTGCGGGCCTCAAGATGAGAGCCATATCCACTATGCACAATCTCAACAAATACAGCAAGAGGAAGCAACCCTCAGTTTATCAAGCCAAAACACACAAGACAAAGGCAAAGCAAGATCAAGAGGTAAGAACACTTCCTAATCAAGCCAGATACTCAAGGAGCGTTCCAGCAGGAGCCCTCCGTTCCAACTCTTGGAGTTTTTGGAGTGAATACCAAACAAGAAAGGAGCCACAACCACCAAGAGAAGCTCGAACCACCGTCGAGCTTGCCAGATCCAAACTTAGCACGGGATCTGCTAAGAATCGCCACCAATTGCCTAAGGGAGCGCCGCAGGGAACACAAAGGGAGCTGCGTAGTGATAAGTGAGGAGTTAGGGTTTCAATACCCTGATTCCAGCTTATATATAATAAGCTCAACCGAACCCGGTTCAAACCGGTTCATTTAACAACCAAGCTGGGCTGAACGGATGGGCTTCCTGGGCTTCTACACAAGAGTCACCTTTTTTTTGGGCCTCAACACAATCATCGGCCCAAATTTACATAGCCTGATATAATACAAATTACTTATAATCCTAACAATTACCATTTGCTTCGTGTAGCGTAGACACTCGTGACCGCATATGCCAGAATTTTTCTTCAGCAAGTCTAAGTTTGTCTAGTTCTGATATATTCTTGGATTTTTCGAGATTGATTACATCTGGTGTAAGTATCTATAAAACCTTCAGTATGTGCTCCAGTTCAGTGACACGTTCCCTACGATACTTGAATTTCCTACGTGACCATTCCTCTAACTCATTTGTACAGATTGTTATCTTCCCTTCAAGCGGGTCAGATCGATTTGACCAATTAGTTTCCACAATATCTTTGCATTGCTCTGACTCTAACCAAAGTGTTTTGAAATGAAAAGGTTCCCGATGTATGTATACTCTCTTTTTAGAATCAGTTGTCAGCAATATCAGATTATGGTCTGAATTACATTGTACATGAGGTTATACCTCATAAAGTGGAAATAGAGAAATCCATATTGGTGTATCAATGAACCTGTCTAATCGTTCTTGTACAGTTCTGCCATTTCCATTCCCCCTTTGCCAGTTAAATTTCGGTCCAGTAAAGCCTAAATCCGTGACAGTATAGTCATCCAGTGTTTCCTTAAATTTTCGCATGTCTGCCATCCTCCGCTGAACGCCATCTGTTTGTATTGTGAGGAGAAAGAAGCAATAGAGAAAAACGAAGAAGAAGTTTCAGTTTGATTACTTGAACAGTAAGAAATACAAGCTACATTTATAACCACATACAACCGAACAAACGGATACAGATCGGGAATAAAACGCGACTTATACATTATACTAAGACCCCCCTCAATTTGGAGGCTGTTTTAACAGACCCAAATCGGACAGAAAAGAGTTATGTCGCGGACCACTGAGTGGTTTGGTGAGAATTTCGGCTATCTGTAGTGTGGTAGGAACATGATTAAGAGAAACAAGACCTTCAAAAAGCTTGGCGCGCATAAAATGGCAATCTATTTCTATGTGTTTTGTTCGCTCGTGGAAGACTGGATTGCGAGCAATGTGGATGGCTGCTTGAGAATCACACGAAACAGGCACTGGAGTAAGGTCAGGAACACCCAATTCAACAAGTAATCGTGTAAGCCAAGCTAGTTCAGCTGTGAGCCTTCGGATTAACCTATACTCTGCTTCGGTAGAAGAGAGAGAGATGGTAGTTTGTTTCTTGGACTTCCAAGAGATGGGAGATGAGCCTAAGAAAATAATATATCCACTGACAGATCGGCGATTGCAAGTACATGAAGCCCAATCAGAGTCACAATAGGCCGTGAGGGAGAAATCAAGGTTGTGAGAAAGAAGAAGGCCTGTGTCAAGTGTCCCCTTCAAGTAGAGGAGATTGTGCATAGCAGCGTTGAAATGCTTGATGGTGGGGCTGTGCATGAATTGACACAGATGTTGTACTGTAAAAGTAACATCGGGTCTAGTTTGTGTGATGAAATTGATCTTTCCCACTAGCCTTCTATAAGGAGTAGCATCATCCAGGAAATCTTTGACATAATCAGTGAGCTTGAATGAAGGATCAAGAGGGCTGGAACAAGGTGGAGCATTAGATGTGTCAAAATCCTTGAGAACATCCTGGATGAATTTCCTCTGGGTCATCAAAGTACCCTTAAAAGTCTGAAGAAATTCAATACCAAGGAAGAAACTCAGAATGCCCACATCTTTGATTTTGAAGGTAGTATTAAGAAAGGTTTTGATATCCTGCATCCCTTTAGTGTCATTCCCTATCATAAGTATATCATCAACATAGACCACTAGGAAAAGGGAGAGATCACCATTCTTCTTGATAAACAAAGAGTGATCATTCATAGATTGAGTGAAACCCTGATTTAATAGAGCATTGTTGAGTTTGGAGTGCCATTGTTTGGATGCTTGCTTCAGACCATATAAGGATTTCAGCAGTCTACAAGCCTTGCCTAGCATGGGAGGAAGACCAAGAGGGATCTTCATGTATACTTCCTCAAGTAAATCCCCGTGTAAGAAAGCATTATTGACATCTAGTTGACAAGTTTGCCATCCTCTCTTGACAGCAATAGAAACCAGACTTATAATGGTAGTTATCTTTACCATAGGGGAAAATGTTTCTCTAAAGTCAATCCCTTCCTTTTGAGTGCAGCCTTTGATTGCAAGTCTTGCTTTGTGTCGCTCTAGAGTGCCATCAGCTCTGAATTTATTCTTGTATACCCATTTGAAAGAGATAGGTTTCTTGCCTTTGGGGAGATCCACAATATCCCAGGTATGATTGGCATCTAAGGTAGCAAGCTCAAGGTTCATAGCATCTTTCCAGTGATGAAAGGAGTTAGCTACTTCAAAGTTCTGTGGATCGACATCTGTGAGAGCAGAAACATTAGCCACAAAAGATTGACTGGAAGGTGATAATTCCGAGAAAGAAATTCCCTGAGATATAACTGGATTCAAGGAACTGTCGCAAAATGCATTAAAACATTGATAATCCTTGAGATAAGGAGGAGGATTGTGTTGTCTAGAAGTTCTTCTTGGAACAAGTATAGTAGCTGATGAAGGTTCCTCATGATGTATTTCTTGTGGTGAAGATGAAGGTGGATTAGCTGTCTGTGTAGGAACCAGAGAAGAGGTTAAGTCATCATAAGAAACATCAATAGGTGAAAATATACTGTCAGTGTTGGGAGTTAGTTGAGAAAAAGGAAACACACTTTCATGAAACTGGACATCTCTGGAATAAACAATCTCATTAGTATCCAGAACAAAAAGTTTGAAAGCTTTCCTATTAGAAGGGTAGCCTACAAAGATACATCTTTGAGCACGAGGCATAAACTTGTGTCAGTTATCCTTGACAGTAAAGCAAAGGCAAGACAGCCAAAGACCTTGACAGAAGAAATATCCGGACTTTTGGAAAACATGATTTCATATGGTGATTTACCCTTCAAGACAGTGGAAGGATATCTATTAATAAGAAAGCACACAGTAAGGACAGAGTCTCCCTAAAACTTGAGGGGAAGATGAGCATCAAATAGCAAAACCCGAGCAACTTGTAGAAGATGTTTGTGTTTTCTCTTGACAACACCATTTTGTTGAGGGGAATAAGCACATGTTGTTTGATGAATGATGCCCTGATCAAGAAAGAACTGAGAATGTATGTGACTAGATCCCAGTTCGTAAGCATTATCACTGCTCACCCTCTTGATAGATTTACCAAACTGCAATTTAACCATAGAAATGAAGTTCTTTAATACTGTAAAAGCACTGGATTTATCTCTAAGCAAATGAACATTAGTAGCTTGAGAAAAATCATCAACAATGGTTAGAAAGAAACAAAAACCATCATATGTGTGCTCTTTAAATGGTCCCCATGTGTCAATATGTATTAATTCAAACAAATCAGTGCTAGAAACAGAAGTGCTTGAGGGAAAGGGTAATCTATGTTGTTTGGCTTGAGCACAAATAAAACAAGGTGAAACATCATCTTTATTAACATTCACATTTTAGAATGTCTTTAGTTTGGAAAAAGACAAATGACCAAGACGTCTATGAAGGAATAAAGCATCATCAGTGGATGTTTTAGAAACATTGCAGTTGTTTGATAATTGTTGAGATAAACCATCCAACTGCTCCAGAAGATACAACCCCTTTGATTCTTTACCAAGCACTATGGGTTGTGTCATATGCACACCCTGCAAAGTACAAGATTGATCAGAGAAGATAGCATAACATCCAAGATGAGAGACTAATCTTTTGACTGATAGCAAATTGAACGCAAAGCCAGGAACAAAAAGAACATGTTGAATAATAATTCCTGATGTTATCTGCACAGAACCCTCAGTCTTCACCAGAATAGTTTGACCGTTTGGTAGATGGACTGTAATTGGAGTTAGCAAAGAATTCCGACTAAGAAATAAACTTGAGTCAAAGATCATATGATCACCAGCACCAATGTCAATTATCCAAGTACGGTTATGAACTGATTTGCCAAGAACAACAAAGGAAGGGAAAAAAATACCAGCAAGATTATTGTGAGTGGATGGTGTAGAAGCACCAGAAGACTGTTGAAGGAGACCTTTGAGTTTGGCAAATTCACCAGCAATGAAACTGAGGGAAGAGTTTTGAGTCTAGACACACATGGATTGAGTTGCTTTGGAATCATTCTGTTTAGGCGGTTAACCGATGATCTTGTAGCACGACTCAACAAGATGTCCTGGATGCTTGCAGTGACTGCAACACTTAGGATTCTTTACCTTATAATTGGATTTGTTAGAAGAGGCATTAAAATAAACAAATTCTTGAAGAGCTGGAGAATTGATAGCTCGATGTTGTTCTTCTTGTAACAAGATGGAAAAGCCTCATCAACAGAAGGTAAAGGAACTTTCATTAGAATGTGACCACGAATCATAGCTTATGATTCTTGTAATCCCATTAACAACTGATACAAATTTTGTTCTTCCTCAAATTCAAGTAAAGCAGGAGCAGAGGGGCAAGAACATGAAGGAATAGAACAAATTGCTTGTTGTTCATCCCATAATGAATTGATACGAGTGAAGTACGAAGAGATATCATCGGTACCTTGTGAAATCGAAACAATATCTTTTTGAATTGCGAATTTCTGCGCTCCATTAGCTCGGCCAAATCGAGCATTCAATTGAGATCAAATCTGTTGAGCAAAAGAAGCGTATAGCACGTTGTCTGCAATTTTCTTCTCCACCGAAGAAATCAGCCATGACATAACAAGATTGTTACATCTGTCCCACAACCTTTTGCGAACAGCGTCGCCGACGACAATGGACCTTGGATAGGTGCCGTCCAGAATCCTGTCTTGTTGTTGATGCTAACCGCCATTAAAACTGCGCGGCGCCAAGACAAGAAGATTTTCCCGTCGAACTTCGTCGTAATGTTGAGGCATGGACCATCGAAGTGATGAATAACCAGAGGATCACCATTATCGATCAACGGCGGAGTTGGATTAGGAACTGCAGGCGTCGGAGTGTCAAGAGATGCCATTGATAATCGCGGAAAGAAGGATCAATTAATTCTTGTAGGAATCTGATACCATGTTTATATTGTGAGGAGAAAGAAGCAACAGAGAACAACGAAGAAGAAATTTCAATTTCATTACTTGAACATTAAGAAATACAAGCTACATTTATAACCACATACAACCGAACAAACGGGTACAGATCGGGAATAAAACGTGACTTATACATTATACCAACACCACCACGTTTCTCAGAATTGGATACACTCTTATTGAAATAACCAAACCTAAGAAGAGGGTTGTTACATTTAGCATGAATATCCCATTATAGATCCCATGTCTTCCAATTTTCTGATTGATTTTGCCACCTATAAACAACAGCTAGGTTTCATATTTGTTGAACCTCATTCACAAACTTCGACTAATACATGCCGACATGAATAATCTTCAATCTTAACCATAATGTCATGCCACCACAAACCAATTCCACCAGATAGCCTATTGCTAGGGAAACAAATACCTTCATTATAGCCACATTTTCGCATAAATTTTTCTTGTTCTAATTTTCCAATCATAGTTTCCATTACAAATACAATATTTGACCGGAATAAAATATACGATCCTTAAGAGTATGAACTGTCGGGTTATGTAGGTTTTATATGAATTGTGCACGTTGATATGGATCGTTATCAAGTAGCTTTGATCGACTAACACTTATAAAAGAGTAGCTCGATCTACTAGCTTAATTGTTTTAAAGATAATGAAGTCGAAAACACGTTTAAAATAGTCTAATCTCTAAGTTAAACACAACAAGCTAGTAAGCTAGTGTGCTAGAGTTGCGAAAGGGGAGATTAGCTACAATACTTTGAACTTAAGATTGCAAGATGATAAGTTCGGCTCAATTACAATGATTTTCCAAGGTGAGAACCCTAAAATTCTACTAAGATCGGATAAAACTCACCACTAATTGATTATATTAATCTAGAGTAACTATAACACTCCTTAACACTCTCTCGCAACACGATTTGCGTTTAGATCAATACAAGTAATCCTTTCCACTCTCAACGTGATTTAGAACACACTATAACCTCGTGCGATCTTGGAAAAGAGTAGCTATCCTCTATCTAACGCTCTTTCCAATTCACACTTTCTTTCTCCTCTCAGCAAGTGAGGTTTACCTAAGCACTCAACTCTCTAGCTTTCTCTCCTAAAGCCTTTAGCTCACTTTTGCTCTTCTCAACTCGTGTGCCTAACATCACATATTGCACATATTTATAGCATTTGTAAACTTATTCTCCAAGTAAAGAAAATCTATAATCTATGGCAATGAAGAAGTCCACGTTGGCAATCCGTGTGACCAATCCTTCCTTGGAGCGCATCAACGATCCCACACGTTTTGTGCTTCTTCTCTTGAGTAACCATTTTGTCCACGTTGGTAATCCGCATTGCACAACTAGCGCTTAATTCATTCATCCATCTTGGCAATCCTCGTTCATCACTATCCATAGGTAGAAACACATTCTCCTATCCTTAGCTTCTCGGCCTTCCCTTCACTGCGCCCGAATTCACTACGCGCTGGTGCAGGATCCCTTCATTGGACGTCACTTGTTGGCACTTGATCACTTGTACACGCTCTCTGAGTTTGTAGCGCGATCCATTAGCTCACAGCGACTCTCTTTGCTTTAGCTAGTCCCTCCGTCTTCACAACTCATCACCTGGGTTTTTATTTTCTTCTCTTTATTTCTTCAACACTGCCTTGGCGAGACTCACTTTCCCCGCTAGGCCTTAAGCTAATCTCCATATGGACTAAGCTAGCCAGCTTGTGTAAAAGCTACTCTCCTAACTCCTCAAGCTATTCCTGGAAAGCTTATCACAAACGGTGGACATCTTATACTTATGTTTATCATCATCAAAACAAGCGAAATGATTGAGCTAGCTAGTTGCACACACTAGTTCAAATCAACAATTTCCCCCTTTTTGATGATGACAAACATAACAATAAAGCACATTATATTTCAAAATATACTAAGTTAAGCTTAAGATATGCAATGAAGCTTAATCGAATACTTTCAAATATAACAAATTAGCTCAAAATCTTGTGAAGTCTACCTTTGATCCCCCCTAAGACCAAGATAGTCTAAAATCTCCCCCCTAGTTGATTAAGGTATGTACCTGTTTACTCCCCCCTTTTGATATCATCGAAAAATGCAAGTGTGATACATGAAAAGGGAACTAAAGTGAAGTAGAGAAACAATCTTAATTCAGTAATCATGCAAATCAAGTCATTCAGCGCAGAAAAGTAAGGTGCAACCATGCAAAAAGCAAAAGATTATAAAAACAATAAAACATACTATATTTGTGTTATAAACCTTACACCTTTTAGAGCTGGGGAGTTCTTAAGATTACTAGTTAACCAGATAGCAAGCAAAAAAGACACAGAGAAGCACAAAATAAACACAAGCTTTGACACCCTAGGCATCACGCTGTCGTGTAAGAGACCCCAAAGTCTGGAGAATAGTCGCTTGTTCATCTTGGCGCTCTTTCATGAGCTTTAGCTATGTCGTGATCTCTAAGAGTCGCTTCTCAACTTTTGTAAACAAAATCTGAATAGCTGAAACAATGGAGGATTGTGACTCGCTGACAGCAAGTGTGACTAGCTCTCTAGACTGAGTGTGTGAAGAGCTGGCAGCTGTCGGGAGTTGCTTGGGGGGCTTGAAAATGAGCTCAACAACCTTTTCCAAAGTGAGCACATTGTTGAAGATGGTCTCGGTAGTAGGCTTGTAAAGACCTTCTGCCTTCAACATGCGTGTGATTATGTTTGGAAAGGGAAGTGGCTACCGTAGTGTGCTCGGATGAAAACCATATGGAAAAACATGAGTTGCGCGGTGTTGATCAACTCCCCATTCAAGAACTTTGCCATAATACAACAGTCGCTTATAGTCACGTGATCAAGGTTGGTATTTCTCGACATAATGTTCTTCACGATAAAATGATGGAGGAGTCTCTTTGATGTTGAGAGATGATTAGTCTTCAACGTGGCAGGGACATTTCGTCCAAATACTGCTTCTTTGATCGTTATTGAACCCGTTAGCCGATATTTCTAGTGTAAGCGACCAAAACTAACCAGTGAGTCGTATGGACCGGGCTCCTGACCTATGGCATTTTCTAGGTCTCTAACCTTGAAGCTTTCCTCAACGTTGTTCATCCACATGAAACTAATCGAAGACGGCTTGCCAGAAGAAGAGAAATTGCTGGAAAAGAAAGAATAAAATTGTCAAACGAGGCCCAGATCAGCTTTTCTCACCTTTCTCGAGCTTATCCCAGTTCTGCATCTTTAAAAAATATTTGAACCTGTCTGAGCTGGATGCATCTTTGATGGCTTTCAGAATCTCTGGTGGCACAATTAGAGGAGCGAGTATGTCTCTCTTGGAGATTCCACCAGGGATAGGAGGAAACTCTGAGTGAGCTACCGTGGCTTCCTTATTTGGGTTCTTCATAGCTTTTGACTTCACCACTTTCTTAACTGGCTTAGGAGGCGTTGACTCTGCACTCCCTTCCTCAGATAACAGTTTTTCTTCCTCAATCTCTTCAAGCTTGTGCTTATTGGCAACCTTAGACGTGCTTTTAGTGTCCTTGAATATTTTGTGCTAGGCTGGAGAAAACTCTTCATCATCCTCATCTCTGAATGAAGGAGCGAGAGATTTGGGATTGGAGGAAGATGTGAGAAGGAGTGGTTCACCTGTATCTGCCTTCGCCGGAGTACTGAATACTTTAGACTCGACGTTCACTAGATCGGATAGAATATTAGTGACGAAGGTTGTCATCGAATCATCAATCGGCACAAGCTCTTTGTCCTGTTTAGTGGATGTGTCCACAATGACCTCTGGAGTGCTCGCTCTTGATCAGCCGGAGTGCCTAGAGTCTTAGAAGTCAGAGATAGAGACATCGGAGCCTTCGGTGTAGTCAGAGGAGCTGTAGAAGACTCACCAACCAATCTCTCTTGGCGACGCTAAAAAATCTCTTCACGATCGATAGTTCTGTTACGGTAGAGCTCTTCGAGAAGCTCTTCCTTGGAGAGATTTGCGAGAGGTGATTTGTCAGTCATTTTAGTCTTGAGGAGCTTTGTGTTTTGGGGTATTTTGAGGTTGGGGCTTTCTAAGGAGGTTATGATGTGAGAGCCAGTAGTGGCGAGGGTGAGCGAATGGTAGCGAAAGCACATAGAGGAGGGAGATAATGAACAAAGTACAGATTAGAATGAATGTATACCCGTGTATATATAGTGGAGCGCTTCCTTCCTCTATAAGAATCCACCATCAAATCAAATCGTTGTAATCTCACAACGGTAACTCTCAACGGATAGATCTACAACGGCTATATCTCAACGACTATAATCTCTTAATACTTACAACGGATACATGCAGACTCACTTTTCTGAGAAGCACTTTACTAAGTGACACATGGCACTGCAAAATAATCGCTATAATAGCTACAAGGGATGCGCTGGCAAGTATTGTGATGCACTGTGAAGTCTAATTGTGGCTTTTCTAAATCCATTTATACTAGATCACTGAGTCACGTAGCCTTGCTGAATCTATTTATACTATATCACTAGGCTACTTGTCTAGACCTTCAATTTTCAGAGCCGAAATAGATTACCTTCCTCATTAAGCAACCTTCGTAGTTAAGCAAACCCAAAAGCGACTAAGAATGCCTTTGAAGCTATTCTTGCACAAGCGCTTGATCATGCTAGGAGTGTAAAGCAAGTGTATATATGCACCTAATGTATCATTTAAGCACGTAAAAGATTAACAGTAAATGCACATTTCACAAGTAGGGACATAACACACTTGCACTCAGCATATAGTGAATATATAACGTTTGTGCATAAGAGGGTAATTGGCTTTTATACAAAAAATGAATACTTCCAATTGTGGAGTTTATCAAGGGAATAAGGAAGCGTTACATAAATGTTAGGCAAGGGACACAGTAGGAATGGATCATTTCTTAGGCATGGAATAAGGAAACAAGACATTCACCATTCACTATTGTTGCACATAAGAAGAGCATGTAGTTTGCCAAGACTATAATTAATATCTTAAGTGCAATATACTACCTTATCTAGATTGGCTTGTGAAATTGATAAGCATGAAAAGCAAGCAAGCAAGAAGAACAATCCAACTAAAGTTCCCAAAGTAGAATTAAACTGGATTAATTCATAGTCAAAGAATGAGAGAAACTTACAACACGTATCTTGCTTCAGCTAAAAAGATAAGATAGAAATCCAGCAAAAGCCCAAGGCGTAGAAACATATCCAAGAAAAACGCCTTAGAGAAGATATTGTGTTGCTATTTGCTCTTCTGGAAGTATAAGATATAGTTCATCGAGTTGAATAAAGAATCGCTTGAAGTCCTCAATGACTCGCTTGAACATATCTGAGTCTCACTAGAAAATACATATGTAGCTTGTTCCATGAATGAGACTTGCTTTGATAAAAGCTAATTGTTACCACATAGATGTACACCTCCTGTAAGATATGAATGAAAGAGATGTGTATTAGTCATTGAAGCACGCTTGATTTCTTCGGTTTAGCCTTGAAGGAGATAGAAAATTCCTCCTTATTTGTGAAATGAGAGTAGCTTAAGATGTGACTCTATGCCTTCTACTCTTCATTCCAACCTCCAAGATAACATCAAGCTTTCTGTTTCCAACGAAGCGTTCACTTTGTAGGAACGTTAGAGCTCGCGATTCAAGAAGTGGAAGGTAGAACTTTTATCTTCACAGTTCTCGGAACTCGCTGATAATAGATGTCATCATTAAGATCTAGCACCTAGTGAGGTTTTCCTTTGGAAGGTAACACTCGTTGTGCTTTCGCTTGTTCGTGTTTGGATTTTGAGGGCCTAGTACGTACATGATGAGTCTTAGATGACTCGCTCGAGTCAAGCTTATCTTTCTCAAGACTCGCTTGGTTGAGCTCTTCCTCAGATGTAGTCATAACAAACTGTGAGGAATCAGAATCACTCAGATCAAGCAAGTCTTCAGATACATTCGCTACATCAAGTACACCCTCAAATTCATAGAGATGGGGTGTAGAGGAGAGTTTAACTTCAAGAAGATTTACCTCAAAATCAGGTTCCGGCTTGAGATCTTCGGTGACGAATAAGCATTTCTCTGGTGCTTCTTCAACATCTAGCTCATCATTTGAATTGCCCCATAAGGTGATAAATGCCTTTCTAGGTGGTGTTATAGATCCGCTTGGTTCATCTTTAGTGTCCACCTTTTCACTTGTGCAATCCTTGGAAAAATGTCCTTTACGTGAGCAGTTGTAGCATGTGACATGCTTGATGTCTTTTGGCTTGTAATATTTGCTTGTTAAAGCCATTTTTCTTCTTGAAGAACTTTCTGACGAGCTTGGTCATCATTGCTATTTCCCGGTCTTCTTCATTGTCAGATTCATCGTTATCTTCCACCTTTTGAAGAACACGAGTGAGCATGAGAGCTACTCCTTAGGATTCCTTTGATGCTAGCGACTCCTTTTGGTCCTCGGTTTCCTGTATTCTTAATTTTCCAGCAAGTGAAGATATAGACAACTCTTTCATCTCTTTTTTCATTAGCATTATACGTTTACTTGTATCAAATTTTGTGTTAACACCATGGGTAAAGCTAAAGAGAGTTCCCAGGGTTATACCTTCAGTCCAACGGAGGATATCTTGTCACATAGAACCTAGAACCTGGAAAGATAGTCCGAAACAGATTCGCTTTCACCCATTTTAACGAATGGAAGTCCCTTTGGAGCTCGAATTGACGATTGTTCTTCATATCTTCACTGTCGTTGTGCATTTCTATGACAATTTTCCACATGATCTTCGTTGTGGGCAGTGACATGATTTTGTCAATGTCCTTTCGAGAGAGAGCATTTAATATGAGTTGCTTAGCCTTTTCATTCTTCTCTAGCGTAGCATACTCTGTTGGTCCCTATTTATATGTGTCCGTTTCATCCTTGAGTGTTTTCATCACCTTTATCAATGATCCTCCAACATCAATAGTCAGTTTGTTGGATATAATTCCTAGTCATAGTGATCCACCATTCTAGTTCACCCTCAGGTAAGACATGAGTCTTAGCTAAAGAGATTCCTAGGTTAAAAACATTTTTGTCGTAGCCCATGATTAAGACAAGAGAGTAGGAATCAATGCAAATGAGCGTCGAAAGCTTTGATACCAATTATAGGTTTTATATGAATTGCACAAGTTGATATGGATCGTTCTCAAGTAGCTTTTATCTTCTAACACTTATAAAATAGTAACTCGATCAACTCGTTTAAGTGTATTAAAGATAATGAAGTTGAAAACACGTTTAAGCTAGTCTATTCTCCAAGTTAAACACAACAAGCTAGTAAGCTATTGTGTAAGAGTTGCGGAAAGGGAGATTAGCTACAATACTTTGAACATAAGATTGTTAGATGATAAGTTCATCTCTAATGCAAGGATTTTCCAAGGTGAGAACCCTAAGCTTTTACTAAGCTCGGGATAAAACTCCCCACTAATACATTATACTAATCAAGAGTAATCACTTCGTAACACTCTCTCTCAACACAATCTGCGTTCAGCTCAGTACAAGTAACCCTTTCCACTCTCAAGGTGATTTAGAACACACTCTAACCTCACACGACCTTGTCAAAGAGTTTCTTTCCTCTAGCTAACGCTATTTCAAACCCGCCTCTGGCTTTCTCCTCTCAGTAAGCGAGGTTTTTCTAAGCAATCAGCTCTCTAGCTTTATATCCGAAAGCCTTTAGCTCTATTTTGCTCTTCTCAAATTGTGTGCCTAGCATCACCTATTGCACATATTTATAGCATTCCTAAACTTATTCTCCAAGTAAAGCAAATCTATAATCTATGGCAATGAAGAAGTCCACGTTGACAATCCGTGTGACCGATCCTTCCTTGGAATGCATCAATGATCCCACACGTTTTGTGTTTCTTCTCTTGAGAAACCGTTTTTTCCATGATGGAAATCCACATTGCACCCCTAGCGCTTCCTTCGTTCCTCCAGCTTGGCGATCCTTGTTCATCACTATCCATATGTAGAAACACATTCATCTATCCTTAGCTTCTCGGCCTTCCCTTCACTTTGCCCGAATTTACTATGTGCTGGTGCAAGGATCCCTTTGTAGAACTTCACTTGTTGGCACTTGATCACTTGTACACTCTCTCTGAGTTTGAAGAGCGATCCACTAGCTCGCAGCGAATCTCTTTGCTTCAGCAAGTCCTTCCGTCTTCACAACTCATCACCTGGGTCTTTATTTTCTTCTCTTTATTTCTTCAACACTTCCTTGGAAAGACTCGCCTTCCCCGCTAGGCCTCATGATACGGGGATGGAGCCCGTACGAGCAGGATCTAGCACCAACGACCCTCAATTGTAGTGAATTTGATGATGAACAACAAAGATGTGGAACTTGATGTGTTTATTGTGTTTAGACTCTCAAAAACCAATCCAAATCCAATGAATCAACAAAGAGAGGAACAACAAAACTTATTCAACCCCAATGAATCAACAAAACTAAAAGGGAAATGATAAGAAGCAAACAAACTCTGCACCATGATCCAACCCATTGATCCTGATTGATCAAGAACCAAAATCACCTGAACACAACCCTTTTTTCTATAATTGATGGATAGACTGACGAAGATCCCGACAACTGATAACTCCACCCGTTGATCCTAATTGAACAAGAACCAAATCACCCGAGTTGAAAGATCCGTTCATCCTAACATCTAAATCCATATCCCACTGTAACTTACAATTCATCTCTCCAATTCTCAATTGAAGATGATGAAAGGGAGGACGCCAAATAGTAACAAACAACCTGTTTTTTCTCAATTCAATTCAACGTCCACAAAACAACTAAAATTGTCCCTTAAATAGTCCATAGATAACCGACCAATAAATGATTAAAACTGAACTAAATATAATTAAAAAAAAAGCAAGTGAACCGACTCTAAAACAAGGTGAATCGGCCCCAAATAAACACACATGAAATTTTTTATTAAACACATTTAATTCAATAATTAAGAAGATATAAATCATCATCACCTACTTCTTCAATGCATGAGATCTCCAATGCTCCCGCATCACCTCAAGCTAATCTCCACATGGTCTAAGCTAGTCCGCTTGTGTCAAAGCTACTGTCCTAACTCCTTGAGCTATTCCTAGAAAGCTTATCACATACAATGAACATCAAATACTTATTTATATCATTATCAAAACAAGCGGAATGATTGAGATAGCTAGTTGCACACTCTAGCTCAAACCAACAGGTTATTCCAAGCCCCGACAATTCAAGCTTAATATTTTCATGTTTGTTCGCGGGTCGACACCTTGTTAGAACCTGCTACTTCTTTTTTTTTTTTTACAGAGACTTTGTTATCCTTCTCAGACACTTGTTGCTCTAATGCCTCCATCCAAGATTTTTCGATCTTTCTTTTTCCATTCTCCCTAGTTGCTGAACGTCCTTCCATGTTGTCTTGTTCCTTCATTGCAGCTTCTCTCATATTTCCCGGAATATGCAACGGATTCAATGCTTCTGTGCTTGTCTCCTTAATCTTGATTGGCCCCCTGTCAACATTTTTCTCATGTAACTGGAAACAAGTCTTGTAGTCTGCTGATGTCTCTTAATTTCTATGACCGTTTCATGCTGTAACTGTGACGTGGAACAACGTCTGCTTTCATCCATGGTCCAAAATGATTATCTCTAACAAAATCCTTTTGTAGAAAAGTGCAGGTTTTGAAGGTATGCCCTATCCGACCACAGCGATAACACAAGGATGGCAATCTTTCATAGCGTATCTCAACCCATTTACGTAACCCTCCTATTGCTAGATTAACGCCCCGAATTGATGGTTTTGTGGCATCAAAACCCACTCAAATTCGCAAAACATGTGAATTCCTAGTCCATCCGACATATCCATTTCCATAAACATTCTGGCCCTGTTTCCAATTAATTTTGCCACTGCTAAGTTCCGATAGCCAAGGGGGATATTCGTCGCCTGTATCCATAGAGAATTTCTCTAAATTCCTTTTTTGTAGGATCATCCATGGCCGTAACTGCTTGCAATGCAATGACACTGTCGTCAAACGTCCATGAGCGTCCATTCCAAATTTTTCTATTTGTCTTCCAAACTGAAAAATTGGAAAATAAAAGTCGTTTCCTCAAGCTTCCGGATATCTACACCTTTTTCTTTCTTCAAACATGTCTTAAGGTTTCTTTCATAGCCGTAAAGTTGATTGTCTTCTCTGATAGCAGCTTCCTGCGAGACGGAGTTCCCATTGGATCGAAGGCTGTACATTATGTTCCGCACAGTCAATCACCAGACTTTCCTGATCAAGGAGGCATAGTCTGGAACACACCTCTTCAAGTTCAGCCGTTGATTCAATCAGTACAACTGATTCGAAATACACCAGGCAAATCACCGACAACTGCTGAGTAACTGCCACCAACCCCACACTCAACTCCGGAAAACCTCCGAACAAACCGTCTCACCGAGAGAGAAAAGTAACTTAAACATTAGGATAGTTTGGTTAAAAGTTGGGTATTCGTAAAATAGACATGCCCAAAAGCAGGGGATTCGAATATAAAGCGGCCCAACTCGAAATGGCCCGGCTGGGTTTTCAAAAAAACGGGTTGTGTTTCGAAAAATAAATTAAAGGAAGGATTAATTCTTCAAACGCTACCACTCATTACGCTGACACAAATTGAAAGTTGGGCCCAAAAAATGTGTTTTTTGCAATTTGTGGTCAAACATTTTGTTCTCTACAAATTGGGCCGGAAAATTTTGTTTTCTACATATGGAACCCGGCAGTGGTTGTGTCACGCAAAGGAGTTAATATCACATTTCGGCTTCCTCTCAGGAACATCTTACCGCTGGTTAAGGATAAACCATTCTTTTTCTAACCTAGAGAGCTAGAAAACACTGGCAAAACGAAGGAGCAGTCAAAGATTTGCGACTACCACCGTGGTCTAGGGTATGCTATCGATCATCAAGATGTCTTTCGCTACGTGGGCTTGAGGACGTCATTAAACCAAGTTCATTGGAGCGCTAGATCAGGCTTCAGATGAGCAGTGTTGATTCAGTAATGATACACGACACGTGATTCATATTATTGATGCGACAATCAGGCAATCTAGAGCACGCAAGTATGACTACGTGAAGGGTTATCATGATTTCGAAGTCTTGCAAGCTGTAGGAGGTCACATAAAACGACCTAGAAGTTTGTGACCTCTTATTCTAGACTTTTCTGAGTCCGATCTAAAGGGGTTGCAACACTCGAACAATGATCCCTTTGTTCTCACTGTTAGCATAGGTGATTATGACGTGAAGCAGATTCTCGTACATTCAAGGAGCTTTGTTGAAATCATGTTTTACAACATATTTAAGAGCTTAGGGAAGAAGCATGAGGATCTGATTCCACTGTCAATGCAGCTGACTGGACTGAGAGTGCATTCCGTATGGCCGTTAGGAACATTGCAAGAAACAGTTACCTTGAAAGGTAAGTCCGAGGAGACATAATTCCTGGTGGTCATGCCATGTCGTCCTATAATGCCATTTTAAGATGCTCGTGACTACACATCTTGGGTGCGGTTCATTCTAGGTTGGACCAACTAATAGTGTTCCCCCTAGGAGATCGAATTGTGAGAGCTTGAGATCGGGAGCAACGATACTAATGTCGCAGAAAGATTTGCGAGTACTGGATGAGGTCGGCATGGAACCGAGCAAGTGAGTGGTTGAGTCACTCCAAAAATTCATTTAAGAAATTCTGAAATTGATAAATAATTTTTAGTTGTTGGTGCTATTGCAGGTGATGGGTTACAGCCTCTGACAAGTTTATTGAGAAGAAACGGAGGGGTATTTTCCTGAACACCCTACAAAATGCCTTGTTTGAGCCCAAAACTTTCCTATCATTGCCTGAACGTTAGACGAGATGTGAATCCTATGGTACATCGGGCTAGACGATTGTATGATCATCATATTGAGGCTGTATTAAAAGAGTTGTAAAAACTGCAGGAAGTGGGAGCCATACAAGAAGTACAATTTCATGAATGGCTAGCTAATCATGTAGTTGTCAAGAAGAAGAACGGGAAATGGATTGTCTGTGTGGACTTTATGAACCTTAAAAGGCGTGTCCAAAAGACTTGTTCCCCCATCCAAAAACCAAACAACTAGTAGATTGCATAGCGGGGTACGAGAGAATGAGCTTCCTTGACGCTTACAAAGGTTATCACCAAATTCCTCTGACAAAGGAAGATTGGGAAAATACTACATTTTGGGTGTAACCCCAAGAAGGGATGTTGGTTAATTCAGAGAAAAAATTATCCTACTAACAAAGGTAGAGTAAACAAGGGATAGTCCGGCTGCATAAATAGACAAGCACACTGGCTTTCCATACTATGCATAAGAAGTCAACTATACAACAAACCAAACAATGCATCAAGAGCAAACCAAAACAAAAATACATCAATCATAGAAAAACAATGCATAATATAATAGCTAACGAGACATCTTCCCGCCCTTGGTAGTGCTTCAGAGAGTCCTCGGATTTGGTGGCCATTTGACAGGCCATGAAGTCCAAGAACCATGACTTCTCCCCAGAATTGTCCATCTTCTCTTTGGACTTTAACTTGATCTCTTCAAAGAGGAATGAAGATCCACATCCTCGTTATCCATACCTCTACCATTCGAGACATCATTATCATCATTACCCTCCTATTTCGTGTGCTCAATGTTACTAGAAATATGGATCTCTTGTATGATATCATCATTGACATTAAGAGTCTTGATCGAGGTCGAAACTTCATCAACCTTGCCTGGAGTATGGCCCGGCTGGGAGATTGGAGTAGCGGAAATGCTCGAGTTATGTCAATTGGACAAACTGCCCTCACACTCCTGAGTAGCTGGCCCATCGTCGTCCCTCGCAACCTTGGAGTTTTAGTAGAATTGGCATCAACTAACGTCTTCTTCTCCAAGAATGGACATCCACCATCATTATGACCAAAAGAAAAACAAGCTATGCAATACGAGGGTTTGTTCTCCAAATGGAAGGAGCATTCAAGGACATCACCATCATCAAAATGCAAATTGGCCTCCCTTTTGATAAGGCGGAAAAATTCACCTCTACAAGCACAAGAGCAAACAACCCTCTTCCGAATATTGATGATGGGATCCATGAATAAAGGCTTCCCCACATGAGAAGCAACATGTCGAAGCACTTCCGACGCCCAAAAGTTCTTGGAAAGACCAATGATGCGCACTCAAAGAGGAATAGTAACAATGTCACTCCAGTTGATATACTTGTATACAACATGTCAATAGAAGAGCACAACGAACACCTAAGGGAAGTGTTATCCACTCTTTGTTCCGTACTCTTGTATGGTAATATGAAGGAGTGTGATTTTTTCACTAATGAGCTTGTGTTTCTTGTTTTTGTAGTGAGTGCACAAGGGATGCTAGTGGATCAAGAAAAGTTGCAATCCGTCCAAGAATGGTCCACACCTACCTCTTTGAGCCAGGTACGGAGTTTCCACAGTCTAGCGAGT